>NC_081180.1:98437316-98692316 GCF_029867415.1 Vicia villosa | reverse complement strand
TTGCACGATATTTCATCACTCGACAACCATGTTCTCCAAGAGGACAAACTGGGCACTGCCAACCTCAAAGAGTCCCGACTCTATGTCTGTTCTGCCCATCTCCACAACACGCTGACAGAACTCCGTCACACTCTAGGTGTGGTCATTCTGAGCCTTAAGTACCTCCTTGTTAGATGGCCATGTGGTCTTCCAAGAGTGTCTGGTGTCATGATAGAGTGTGACACCCCATAAAACCATATCATGTAACCTTTAACATAAGCTCACTGAAAAGGATTTGGCACCCGACGATACTTCTTTGGTACTAGGTGACTTTCAAAATCATCCAATATTTCACCAAGATATCTCCGGTGGACGCCGGGAGGAGTAGACTCATATTGAGGTCTCAAAATAATCTATAAGTAGCCAAACTACACATCACTCGCTCGGGTAGATAGGGATACGTAAGAGATGACCCACATGCCAACCATCCAGAGTATAAGGAAATGACGTCAAACTGATGTGTCTGGCGGTGACCCTCATATGGACAAAAGCAAATGTCATTTGGTACCATACTATTCCCCCTCATAGAAAAAATGCGGTTGCACGTGGCTAGTCCTCATCGTAGGTAGTCGCGATCTACTTCTCACCCGGTGATGCGAGGGAAGTTAAAGATGATCCATCCCTGAAAATGTTTTGGATAAAATATTAGTAATAAGTGTAACAAATGAGTTATGAAAATATTAGTAACAAGAAATTACCGCAAGCAGCGTGCAGCTCCCTGTCATCTGCTTTGTAGGGATGGAAAAGAGACCCAAACCCGCGGGTCTTAATTGCACCCGAACCCGAGTCAACGGGTGAAAACCCGAGTTAATTGGGTTTTGGTTCGGGTTCGGGTGCCACCCGATATTTCGGGTGCGGGTTTGGATAGTGTGAAACCCGCACTCGAAATCCGAAATCACACCCGCTTATATATATATATATATATATATATATATATATATATATATATATATATGAAAAGATGTAGAAACATATTTTTTGTTGCGGGTTTGAGTTTGCTTGAAAAAATCCGAACCCAACGGATGTGGGCGTGGGTGTTATTTTGCCATCCGAATAGTCTTTGGGTTCGAGTTCGGGTGGTGATTTCGGGTGCGCGTTTGGGTAGTGTGAAATTCGCACCCAACCCGATCCATTTCCATCCCTACTGCTTTGTCTTCCAAAGACAACTCTCACCCAGCTTAGAATGCAGGTATACAAAATAGGCTGCCCCCTTAATTGTACTCGTGAATCGGAGCCAGGTCTACAAAGTACTTAAGGTAAACCACATTGACATAGGTTGCACTTTTGTCCACAAACATGGACGTGTCAACTGTAACACCCTGGATTTCCGCTTACCCCGCGGGGCTTCCGGCCTACCAAGCATGCCACCAGCTTAATCAATAATCCCCCCTAGGTCCGCTTATCGGCTGCCCAGGAAATATTGTTTTTGCCTCCCGCAGGAATCGAACCATGTACCTAGGGGTTAAGTACATATTCATAGCAATTCCTGCTACCAATTGAGCTAGTAGCTCAAGTGGTAGCAGGAATTGCTATGAATATGTACTTAACCCCTAGGTACATGGTTCGATTCCTGCGGGAGGCAAAAACAATATTTTCTGGGCAGCCGATAAGCGGACCTAGGGGGGATTATTGATTAAGCTGGTGGCATGCTTGGTAGGCCGGAAGCCCCGCGGGGTAAGCGGAAATCCAGGGTGTTACATTAAAAAGGCGCCTTTTAATGTAACACCCCGATATCCGCTGCACGCATCAACCGTGTCGGCCAACCGAGCATGTTACCGGCTTAATCAATAATCCCCCCTAGGTCCGCTTACCGGCTGCCCAGGAAATATTGTTTTTGCCTCCCGCAGGAATCGAACCATGTACCTAGGGGTTAAGTACATATTCATAGCAATTCCTGCTACCAATTGACCATATAGCTCAAGTGGTAGCAGGAATTGCTATGAATATGTACTTAACCCCTAGGTACATGGTTCGATTCCTGCGGGAGGCAAAAACAATATTTCCTGGGCAGCCGATAAGCGGACCTAGGGGGGATTATTGATTAAGCCGGTAACATGCTCGGTTGGCCGACACGGTAGATGCGTGCAGCGGATATCGGGGTGTTACATTAAAAAGGCGCCTTTTTAATGTAACACCCTGGATTTCCGCTTACCCCGCAGGGCTTCCGGCCTACCAAGCATGTCACCAGCTTAATCAATAATCCCCCCTAGGTCCGCTTATCGGCTGCCTAGGAAATATTGTTTTTGCCTTCCGCAGGAATCGAACCATGTACCTAGGGGTTAAGTACATATTCATAGCAATTCCTGCTACCAATTGCCTCTCCATGCCAGACATGCATAACAACATGGTTTGCATAAAGATGAAGTAAGGGGGTGTCAAATCGGCCTCCTAAGTACCTCACTAATGGGACATCGGGATCGTCAGCGACTTCCTCCTAGGTTTTAGGGGCAACAGGGGCTTCAGAAGCTTCAAGTTTTACTGCATCATATGCCTGAGAGGTCTAAGAGAGTCGACTACGAGAACCAGAAAGGTGGAAACCTCGGGGTTGTAAAGTTGATGCACCATTAAACCTGTTATTAGTAACTCGCGCCTCGTGGTCCTCGCTACGACCTTCTTACATTGTACTGATGCAGTTTGAGACATACTCCTGAGTCTAATCCGACCAATGTTGTTTTTGTAACACCCAATTTTACCCTGCAATTATAAGCGAAAATCAGAGTGCATTTGAAAATATTCATCAAACGATGAGATGTCACATTTCGACTTAACCAAACAAACATACTTATATTGCATTTAACAAAGATACATAGCATTCAGAACAGAACTTCATTCACCACTTACAACTTTCACTTGTAAACATCTTTCAATTCAACTTAAAACAAATATCATTATGGAATACAACAATTAAATAATTACGACTAATCCCCCCGAGTGCTACGTATCAGAGCAATAAACACCAACTTGACTTGCCATAAAGCAACATAAAGACTTCATAAAGTCACTTCGAACATCCACAACTAATCTTGAATACTTGCCCATTTCCCGTGGTAGGGGAAATATCAACAAAGGGGTGAGATATCTTACAATATAAAGGAATGCATGATAAATAATATAGGAGATATAGATCATACATAATTTCACCACTTCTCATCACATAACATCTTACAACAATTTTAATCACAAAATAACTTATCAATACAATACAACTTTCAAAACTACAACAATGTCATTAATCAATTAGGACAACATATTCAAATTTACAAGTATGATATTAAATACGTCACAACAAACATCTCATCATCACGTCACAACAAACATCTTATCATCTCAACAATCCAAACACAATTCAAATGCGACTCAAATGTGACTCAAACTTATGCACATGCATGTGGTACCATTGGAGTAAAACTCCCAACTTAAACAATTGCCATTGGACCAACTTAAATATTTGCCACAAGGGCCATCTTAAACATTTGCCACAAGGGCCGTCTCAAACAATGCAATGGATGTGACTCTAATGATGCACATACACAAACATAACTTAAACCACTTAATCAACTTAAACGACGTAATCAACTTGAACGACATAATCAACTTAAACAACATAAGCAACACAAACAACTTAAGCAACACGTCATGCATCGTCTCAAACAAACCAATTCAATGCCAAGGTTCCATGGCAATAACCTTATCATTGCTATCATAGTAATTCATCACGTCTCAATCACGTCTCTAAGTCATATCATCATAAAACAAATATTCGACTCATACTTATCAATACAATACAACTTATCAATATTGACCATAGGGTTTACAACAACAACAACAATAAATTCATCATGCTACGGCAACAGCAACAATTCAACATATTACATCAATTAGCATATATTCATTCACACTCATCATGAATATCATATCACATATCATGCCAACAATATTATTATCAATCAACACCAATTCACATATTACATAAATACGATTCAAGTAACATGTTATCACTCTCATATAAATCATACTCATAATATTCACCAATTCAACATCTCATTATACATGTAGTAAACAATTGCCAATACATTTTTGCACATCCTCGTCAATTCATTATGGTATACAATATTAATAAATTACAACGTATCATATCAACACATCTTATTCACATTTCATCAAGCCATAACACATATTCACATACATATATATTATTAAAACAACCACAACATAATTAACTCATCAAGTAATCATTCTCCACAAGAACATTCAAATAATATATATTCATTCACACACACCGTGAATATTACACCACATAACATGCCATCACAATGTTATTCACAAATTATCAAATTATAACGCACATATACATAATTACATGTTAACAACATCATAATGTATTCATCATGTGCTAACCATTCTACTTCCATCATATAGATAATTTTATTAGCTTCTCAACGCTTCGAACGACGCATAAAACGGAGTTACGGATCAAACGTTATGACATTTCAAAGTTTCAAAAATATTTTTGACAGCAGGATCCGCTCAGCCGCGCGATTATGCAGAAAAATACAGCAGCGAACAGACCTAAGAAAATGCTATATCTCCACCCAAAATCACTTCCAATCAACAATTCAAAGCATATATGATCAGTATACATCATTTATCATCGTCAAGTGATACCAAAACATGTTTAGACCACCAATTTCATGAAATCTAACATAAACCCTAACAATACAAGACTATGAAATTGAAAGGTTAAAGGTTGAACACAAATCAAAACACCATCCACTCATCTAAACCTCTAATAATACATCAAATTTGCATCAAACCATTTACCAATTTTCAACATTCATCAACATTGCAATTATTCACACATTCATGAATTTCAATTATGAAACCTAATCTCTACCATACCCATTATCATGCCAACCCTTAGAGAGTAAGAACCCCACCCTTACCTTAGCAAAAGCTTCACTTTCTTCAATGGAGTTCTTCTCCTTCAAGCCCTAGCTTTCCTCTTTCTTCCATTCTTTCTCTTCTTTCTCTTCTTTCCACCAAAATAAGTTATGAGACTCAATCTCTAAAACCCTAACCTTACTATCTCACTAATGGGCTTAACCCATAACCCATCCATTGTGTTATATTTCTTCCACTTATGGCCAATTCATAATATTCCTTTAATTATTCAATTAAGCCAAATAACACACATAAATAAATAATCACATAACATAAATGAATATTATTTCCAATAATATTCCACAACTACAATCGATCCATAACGCAAATAATACCAACTCGCAATTGTATTTCTCCGACTAATCCGACCACAACTTAACGGCTCAAACCGACACATAAATCCATTTACGCCTTTAGAATAATATCGATAAATCTCAACTTCGACTAATTCGAACGAATAAATCCTCGATCAATTTAATTAATTAATTAATTAAATTCGGGGCGTTACAGTTTTCAACCATTGCACCTGTGTTAGAAACAAAGACAAATATAAATAACATGTCACGAGAAATTCACAAATTACACAAATCCCACAATTTTTTCGCCTGAGTCTAATTCAGAGATGTATCTCCGAAAATAATGTAGAGCAAAATTCCAGAGATGCATCTTTGGATAAACCTGCAATAGCCTCTTATGGAAGAAATCCATTTTATGCCCTTCCAGTCCCAAAAACATCAATGTATGTTCTTCTATTCTACAAATTTTGTTAAGACAACTATCTAATGTACCTAAAATATCGAATGTAGCTTAAACAACTAACTACAAATCAAACCATAAAAGTAAATAGAATTTTGTTAGAACTAACCAAATCAAATTGATGAGAAGTAAAAGACTGAATGTTTGAGATGCTGGAAAGAAGAAGAAAGAGCTCTAATGATATAAGTTTGAAAGAGTGGGTGAGAAGTACTATTTTACAAAGCTCAAATGAGTTTTCTTTTAGAACTTTTAGAAAATGAAGGAGGAAGAGAGAAGGGTCTGACGAGGAATATGAAAGAAAAACGTTCAAAGATGCATCTTCAGACCACCCATAATTATTTGAATAAATGGTGTTGATAGATATGTACCTTGGACCACCTATAACTGTTTAAATAAATGGTATTTACAGAGATGCATCTTCAGACACTTTTTACACCTACGGAGATGTATATATGGATTAAATTTTGACATAATATGGGTGTTTCTTCAATTTTGTCTAGAAATAAATAAAATAAACGCGTCCAAAGATGCATCTCCAGACGCTAGGAATATTATCAACTTTTCATTGTGGTGTCGAATAAGGGTGGAAAGAGCAACTCAAAAAAAGTGAATTTCTTCCTCCCCACATCTATTGCTCTTCTCAAAATTTCAAACATACTTTCACTTAAACTAGTAAGTTATCCGTATCGACGATTATTATGAAAAAATATTTATAAAAAAAATATATAATTTAGGATTAAATATACAACATTCCTTGTTATAAATACTTTTTTTTATTCCCCTTTATAATGTGAAGATTCTCTCCATACGACCCTTAGATGCACAATTTCAACCCAAATTTCAAATTTAATCCAACGTATATTAAAATAAAATTTCAGAATTTAAATGTATAAGTAATATTTTAAATATATAAAAAAATATATTAAACAATTAGGGGTCATATAGTTTGAAGAATTAAAATATTAAAAATAACGGTCATAAGAGAGAGAAAAGCACATTGGCTCTTTAATGTATTTACCTGAAAAAATCATTTTGTTTTTTACTGTCTTTTTAACTTCCAGCAAGCCATTTTACTCCTACACCTACATAACATTTTTCTTCATATTTGTGTAGATACTATATCAGTATCATTATGACAACACCATAATAGTACCACTATAACAACACCATATCAATATCAAAACTTTGAAAACTTTGAAGAATTAGTGTGTCAACAATAAGATCAGATTAGCAACACCATATCAGTACCAGATTAACAACGAATGGCAATGGAAATTCTGTTTCTATAACTAAATTTAGAAAAAATGCTTTTCAATAACTCATGAATGGTTGACTTGGGGGTGTTAATTATATATGTAAACTTTTTTTGTGATATCTTTTAAAAAACACTACCTAGTAACAAACCCGTGCGTTCGCACGGGTTCTGGTACGGGACGCACATTTGTTTCAAATTTATATTTTTTAATAGAAAAATGTCTGGTATCCGTAAAAAATAATAATTGAATGTATAGAAAAAAATCTGGTACCCGTGAAAAAACAATAATTGAATGTATAGAAAAATGTCTGGTACCCGTGAAAAAATAATAATTGAATATATATAGAAAAATGACTGGTACCCGTAAAAATATTTAGATCAATAAAATCATTTTATAAAAAAAACTTAGAAATATAACTAAAATGACATATATTTTTATAAACACTTTTAAATATCTATGAAATGTGCATTTATATATAGAGTTTAAAGATAGTGCACTGACAGTGCAAACAAACTTTACACATACATCCAATCAAAACCCTTACACTTGCTATGTCATATTAATTTTTTTAAATTAAAATTGTGTTTTAATTGGATACATGGTTGTGATTGGTTGACAGTGTAAAAATATTTTACACTGCCATTTTACTCCTACACCTACATAACATTTTTCTTCATATTTGTGTAGATACTATATCAGTATCATTATGACAACACCATAATAGTACCACTATAACAACACCATATCAATATCAAAACTTTGAAGAATTAGTGTGTCAACAATAAGATCAGATTAGCAACACCATATCAGTACCAGATTAACAACGAATGGCAATGGAAATTCTGTTTCTATAACTAAATTTAGAAAAAATGCTTTTCAATAACTCATGAATGGTTGACTTGGGGTGTTAATTATATATGTAAACTTTTTTTGTGATATCTTTTAAAAAACACTACCTAGTAACAAACCCGTGCGAGGGTTCTGGTACGGGACGCACATTTGTTTCAAATTTATACTTTTTAATAGAAAAATGTCTGGTATCCGTAAAAAATAATAATTGAATGTATAGAAAAAAATCTGGTACCCGTGAAAAAATAATAATTGAATGTATAGAAAAATATCTGGTACCCGTGAAAAAATAATAATTGAATATATATAGAAAAATGACTGGTACCCGTAAAAATATTTAGATCAATAAAATCATTTTATAAAAAAAACTTAGAAATATAACTAAAATGACATATATTTTTATAAACACTTTTAAATATCTATGAAATGTGCATTTATATATAGAGTTTAAAGATAGTGCACTGACAGTGCAAACAAACTTTACACATACATCCAATCAAAACCCTTACACTTGCTATGTCATATTAATTTTTTTAAATTAAAATTGTGTTTTAATTGGATACATGGTTGTGATTGGTTGACAGTGTAAAAATATTTTACACTGTCAGTGCATATCCCTTTTTCTCTTATATATATATATATATATATATATATATATATATATATATATATATATATATATATATATATATATATATATATATATATATATATATATATATATATATATATATATATATATATATCAATTATACAGATATTAATAATTAATTTCTATGTATACTTATTATACAATTATAATACAAGTTGGTATCCAACTACCATCACTATCATAATTCATCAGAGTATTGTTTTTTATCCCATAAAAAATTAGATAATTTTATCTACTCATTTAATAAAAATAATAAATTTATTAGAATAATTATTTTAATTTGAAGATAAAGTTTTTCTCTCCTTTGTTGGTATAACATAAAATCTATTTAAGTTTATGATATTTAATATTTTCCCTTGAAGATAAAGTGTTTCTCTCTTAAACAATTTCTCATATATAATAATATTTTCTAATAATAGTATAAAACAATTATTATCATTACTGATTATTATCATCAATTATTAACTATTAAAACAAATATGATCATCAACTCAAAAACAGTAGAGTAAAAAATAATGGAAAGATTTGATTTTAATTAGTTAAAATATTTAAAATTGATACACAAAATTAAATAAATAAAACAATAAAATTGATAGCATATAATTATTATTTTATTAAAATACAATTGTTATTTTCAAAAAATATAATGTAATTTCTCGATGCAAAGTACAACAAAATTAAAATTGGTACTTATTTGGTAAACATGAATATACTTATAATTATCATAAATATCAAATATTGACATTAAATTAAAATAAATCACACAATAATTGTAAAAAAAATAAAATTAAAAATTAACAAACCCGTGCATACGCACGGAAATACGTTTTTGGGCGGGATATGATTTTGGACACGCATTTAAGAGAATTAAATATATAAAAAATAAATTAAGTACAAAAGAAATATTATATTAAAATTAATAAAAAAATATAATATATTTAATTAATGATTAAATGATTTCTATCCAAGAGTTGTCTGCTTTAAGTTAAACCAATTATAACAATGCAAGAGTAAAGCAGTAAAACAAATAATGCAAGAGTAAAGCAGTAAAAGAATGGGATGTTGATGTGTAGTCATGTCACAACTGAGCAAAAAGGGCAGCAGTAAAATAATGGGATGTTGATTTGAAGTCATGTCTCAAAAGAGAAAAAAGGCAGCTGTGTGTGTATATAATATGTAGTTCATCATTAAAAGATTTTAATCTTCATTATTATCAAAAATTTATTTATATATTTGACTTTTCTTCTAATTATTTTTCTGTCTATACTTATATTGTTTCTTTTTACTCAGTTAACTTATTTCTTTTAGTTTGAAAATTATTTATCAAAATTTTCGAAGTGACATTCCTTTAAGTAAAATAACAGAAAAATATTCAAAATAAACACAAATGAGAAGAACCGATTCTCCCACATATCCAAATATTATATATATATATATATATATATATATATATATATATATATATATATATATATATATATATATATATTAGAGGAGGGTTATATTGACTCCAAGAGTAAGTGTTCAACACTTACTCCAAATCATAACCATTAATTTTCATAAATCTAACGGTTTTAATTGATCATTTAATCTAATTATTTTTGGAAATATTTTTTTATATAAAATTTTAATTAAAATCGTTGTATTTATGATAATCAATGGTTATGATTTGGAGTAAGTATTGAACAATATATATATATATATATATATATATATATATATATATATATATATATATATATATATATATATATATATATATATATCACCTTAAATCATCATTTATATCAATATTAAAAATAAATAATTACTATTGATTAATATAATTATTAAATCTTTGGTAGAACATTAATCATGTGTCAAACCACAATAATATTCTCCTTAAATCCATTTCAAATTTACATCATTTAAACTAAATACAAAAAATTTCAATGATTTTCAAAATCAATTTCAGCTTATAAGGTTTTGTTCCCAACAAAATCTTCTTTTTCTCCCTTCCAACAAAAACACAAACACTAAATAAGCATCTTCCATAAGAAATAATGTAATAAAAATCAATGCAAAAGAAAAACAAAATAATAAAATTATTTTAAAATTTTACCGATTAATTCTCTTTTAGATAGAAAAAAACAGCAGCTATAATCAAACTTAAAAAATTAAAAATTAATTTTGCCAACTTTCGAATTTGGTTTCTTTTTTCAAATCCTTGATAAAATAGCATACATGGATATCTGCAAAATATTTCAATATTTTTAGTTGTAAGGGTAGTTGCTCATAAACAAAACAACAATATTAAAAGAGAGACATTTAATTTAATAGACATTTTGGAGGAAATAGAATGGAAATATTTAGAATGTATTTTATGAAGTTTATTTTCATCAGAAAATCAAAGATTTATTTGATAAATAGTATGAAATCAAAGAAAATAATTATTAAGCAAAAAAAAAAGAAGAAAGAATTCACTGGAAACATGAAAATAGTAAAAAGAAAATCAAACCAAGCACACAAAAAAGTAAAAATCAAAGAGGATATTTAATCAAATATAAAATCAATTGCGCTTAATGATATACCTTAGATCTGTTTTTGCCTTTCACATCCAAAATTTCATCCACTATATTTTGTATATTTTTTAGGTCTGGAGAAGAAAGTAGAAGAAAAACAAATATATGAGCTTCAATCTATGAAATATCAAACCAATTAAATTTTTTGAAAGGGAAAGATATAAAAATTAGAAACCTTATACTCATAAAGTTTAACCAACACCAAAGAAAATAAAGTTAGAACACTTAAACCATACCTTATGTTGAAGAAATACTGAACTTCAAGAATATAAATCCACACCTAAAACATTCAGATCTCTTCAACCTGCAAAAACAAATGGGAAAAATATGTTAAAAAGAGATATGGATTAGGGTTGAAAAGATATGGAGATTCATTAGTCTATGAATTTGTCAACATTTTGAAATTGAAGAGATAGGGTTTGAATTTGGGTTGAAGAAGAATTAAAAATTTGGGGAGAAAAGTGAAGGAAGAGAGAGAAAGATAAAGAGAGGACGTGAGAAAAAAAAAGAAGATAAAAGTCATAAATTTAGGAGAGAGAATAAGAGAGGTTAATGAACCAAACTTCTTAGAGAAGCTATACATAAATTTTATTGAAGTTGATATATTAGTCCATCATGGTGAACTTGAAAAGTAACCATTGATTTAATAATTAAAAAGTATAATGGTCAAGATTGAATATGAGTGACCTATTAAACAAGTGTGATATGTAAAGAAATTATATTTACAATTAGATCCCACCATATATTTTTATTAAAACTAGGTTATGCATGTAAAATTACAATAATTATAATTTAAGTTTTAAAATTGTAAGATAATAAAAATAAATAAGCATTATGAATATACGCACATAAATAATTTAAACATGTAGTTATTATAATAACTCCAATTCAGTCGTTGTGGCTTTATTTATTTATTTGAGTGATTATATGTAATATAATAGTTAATTAAATTTGTAAATAATTTTGATGATAAATTAAAATTTAAGAAGAAAGAATGTGGTTTTTATGCTCCAAGTGTGTTGTCCATCTTTTCTCTTCATTCATGCTTCTTATTCAAAATCAATTTCATTTTATTTTTGGAAGCTATAGACAATCCAATTTCATTTTAGAACAAAACAAATAAAAATTAAGAAAAAGCAAAATACATTGAACAAAAATGCTAAATCTTTTATAAATTTATCATTTTAATATTGCTCTGAATTGAGATGTAATAAGAAATTCATTTATTTTTTAATTTTTCTGTTTAAAACAATTGTTCTCGATAAATTTATAACATTTTTTAATTATTAGTATTTCAACAATTTGTTTAATTATTAGTATTTCAACAATTTAGTTGGAAAAAGATAAGAAACAAAGAATATGATAAACAAATAATTATTATATTTATTATGTTTATTTTTTTAATATCCAATGAATAATCGAAATACATTAACCATACCATAAGGTTAGGTGACTCAGTATTTTTAACAAAAACAATCTTTTAATGATTTATAATTTTATGACAACAATTAGTCATTTTGTATTTTAAAAGAATATTAATTTGGAAAAATAGGTCATTTGTAATTTGTTGATAAATGAGAGGAAAAGTGTGTTCTTCTCTACTTGCTCTCTAGTTTCTTTTTCTTTCTGAAATCGGTTTGCTTCTGTTTTTGGCTATGTCGTGGCAGCAAGTTCAAAAGAGGAGCTTCAGGAACGTTTCATCTAGGTGGGATGCCTTTCCTTACGGTGGGTTGTAGGCGAGGGCTGGAGAGAAAATCTCCTCTTTCTATTTCTCAGAATTTCCAGACAAATGTAGGGCGGTGGATATCTTCAAATTGTTTGGATGTGTGGGGGACATATTGGAGGTGGTGATCCCTCCAAGGCGTAACAAATTCGGGAAATGTTTTGGATTCGCTAGATTTACGGAAGTGAAGGACGAGAGATTGTTGGCGGTGAAGTTAGATAACATTCAAATTGATGAGAGAAAAATCCATGCTAATCAACCTAGGTTTGTTAGGAATGAAGGGAAAAAGGCTCAGGTTAATGTTCAGAATCACGTAGGAGGCAGGAGGGAACATGTTAAGGTGAGGTTTTCGGATCAGGGAAGGGTTAATAGGTGGGTGGACAGCTCCAAGTCGTTTGCTGAAATTGTCCAGGGGGAAGGGGCGAAGAATGGTAACCAGAATCAAAAGTGGAATCAGGAACAACAGACTTTGTTCACGTTCAACTCTCAATCTTCATTGAGGGATCGATGGAGTAAGGCATATATTGGTGAAGTGATTTTCGCAGGAGAAACTTATAATATTCAAACGCATTTGGAGATCGATGGTTTCTTTTCTATAAAAGTACATCCACTTGGTGCAAACCTGTGTTTATTAGAGGAAATGGATGAAGGAATTATTCAAGAACTCATTAATGAAGGAGAATGGTGGTGGAAACAATGGTTCAAATCGATAAGGCCATGGAGTCCGGTAGACGTAGACACTGAACGAGTGGTTTGGGTGAGAGTTTACGGTATCCCTTGCCATGTTTGGGGGACTGTTTTCTTCGAATCTTTGGCAAATCAGATCGGTTCTTATATTTGCGTTGATGAAAACACTTTATCGGGTGATAATATGGATATAGCAAGAATCATGATGAGGGTGCCCTTTAACTTCGTTCTAAAAAATTTCATGGAGGTTTCTATTGATGGGGAGCCTTTTAGGTTGGTTTTTCATGAAGACATTTATGGTCCGGTTAGAATTGCTGCGAAGAAGGTTTTAACGCCGAGTTTGCATTCAAACTCTTCGTCAAACTCTGCTTCAGTTTCAATGGCTGAGAACCATGGGAGTGGTGAGGAGAGAGATGATGAAAACGAAGCTGTGAATTACACCACGGTCAATGACTCTGAGCTTATAGGCAGGAAACGTGAGGGAGATGTCCTAGGACCACACGTTTCTCCACGTGATGCTGTAGGCTGTCAGCAGAAGAATGATAACTCTTTGGATGTGGATTCAACAAGAAGGGAGGCGGGCGCGACTTTTGATAAAGCTATTCAGAATTTTTTAGAGAAGAAAAGGAACAATCTTGGAACATGCTCTCAATCTTCTGCTGCATCTTCGGATCAAACTTTATCTGGGATACCAGTTACAAAGGCTTGCGCCGTTCCACCTGCTGCGCAAAGTGGGGCCACGTTATCTCAAAACAAGGAAGGGGTTTTACCGAGTAAGTTTAGGAAAAAGAAAAAAGTGTTTATTTCTCTTTCTTTAATGGGTGGGCCAAGGGGCGTTTGTAAAGGAAAGCCCATTAGGAAAAGGGCCAAAAAAGTTGTTTTTTTGGACAACGGTGCTGAAGAGAAAATTGATGGCCCAACTCAAGTTTTCCCTCTTAAGTGTTATCCTTCAGCTTCGTTACCCTCTTCCAGCAACAGTGGAAACGCAGCACGCG
This sequence comes from Vicia villosa, assembly GCF_029867415.1. Classification (NCBI taxonomy): domain Eukaryota; kingdom Viridiplantae; phylum Streptophyta; class Magnoliopsida; order Fabales; family Fabaceae; genus Vicia; species Vicia villosa. The sequence goes on along the minus strand of NC_081180.1, from coordinate 98,677,857 downwards.
ACTCGGTTGGTAATATTCCTGGAGATTCTGATATAGTGAGATGTAATGGCAGAACTCTATCAAATTTTGGAATTTCTTGTGATGAAAAATTGAATGAAGCTATCTCTAAGCTGGGTGTGGTTAACGGTCAGATTATGAAGGTCTCTCAGGCTGGTTTTCCAGCATCAAATTCAACGGAGCATGTAGGGATGGAAGGTAAGAAGGCGATTTTAAATTATTTTAAATGATTATTGGGAGTTTTAATATAAGGGGAGGTGGTAGTGTGATTAAACGTAAAAGAATTAGGAGATTGATTGGTACTGGTAGGGCCGATTTTTTTATAATTCAAGAAACTAAATTGTCAGAAGTGTCTGATTCTATTGTTAACAATATGTGGGGTGTGAATGGCGTGGATTATTCTTTTTCTGGTTTGGAGGGTACGGCAGGGGGCCTTTTGTCGATGTGGAATTCTAATACTGTCTCTCTTGTGGCTGGTTTTCGTGGTTCGGGTTACCTCGGATCGAAAGTGATTTGGAAGGGAGATGTTTATTATATTGTGAATGTTTATTCTCCATGTTCTGTGGCTTTAAAACATCAACTATGGGCTCTCCTTTTGGATTTAAAAAATTCTAACCAAGATGAGGAGTGGATTATAGGTGGGGATTTCAACGCCGTGAAGAAACGAAGCGAGAGATTTGGGCTTTCTATAAGAAGTGGCAATGTGGAGCGGGAGGAATTCTCGGATTTTATTGATGATAGTGGATTAGTTGATGTTCCGAGTAAAGGCAAGAAGTTCACTTGGTTTAGTGGGGATGGTAAATCTAAAAGTAGAATTGATAGATTTCTTGTCTCCGATATTATTATTGCGAGGTGGGGAGTGGTTGGTCAATGGATAGGATCGAGGGATGTTTCCGACCATTGTTCGGTTTGGTTGTTGGTGGATAAAGAAGATTGGGATCCTAAACCGTTCAAATTCAATAATGAATGGTTTAGTCATAAGTCGTTCTATGCGTTTGTTGAGGAAGAATGGAAGATATTAGATGTGCAAGGGAGAGGAAACTTTGTTTTGAAAGAGAAGTTTCGTTTGATAAAAGATAGGTTGAAGTGGTGGGAAAAGAATGTTTTTGGAAAAATTGATTTGGAGGTGGAGGAGGGGGTTAGAGTCTTGAATGATTTTGATGATAGGGAATATTGGGAGGAGGAGACTCAACTAAATAAGATTAAAGCTTCAAAGAGTATTTGGTTTAATCTCAAGTTAAAGGAGAACATGATCATTCAAAAAGCAAGATTAAAGTGGATTAATGATGGTGATTTCAATAGTCGTTTCTTCCATAGGACTATGAAAGAAAGGAGGAGGAGAAACCATATTAGCTCTTTAAATTATAATGAAGGGGTAGTGAACTCGGTCAAAGAAGTTAAGGAGGTGGTGAGAGATCACTTTGAAACCAAATTTAAGGAGGAGCATCGTGTTAGACCGTTGTTGGATGGGATTGGTTTTAAATCTTTGAGCGTAGAAGAAAGGCTATCTCTTGAGGTTCCTTTTGTGATTGAGGAGATAAAAGAGGCGGTGTGGAGTTGTGACGGTTCTAAAAGCATGGGTCCGGACGGTTTTTCTCTTCTTTTTATTAAGAAGTGTTGGTCTTTTTTAAAAGAAGATGTTCTATCTTGTTTTAATGATTTCTTTTCAGGTGCGGTTCTTTCCAAATGTATTACTTCCTCGATTCTCTCTTTAATACCGAAGAATGACAATCCGTTAGGCCTTGATGATTATCGCCCCATTTGCCTTGTGGGATGCATTTACAAGATTATAGCGAAGGTTTTGGCTAGTAGGATAAAAAAAGTTCTATCTTCGATTATTTCCAATTGTCAAAACGCTTTCGTTCCGGGGAGACAAATGATAGATGGCGTGCTTATTGCTAATGAGGTGGTGGATTATGCTACTAAGGAAGAAAAGGAGTGCCTACTCTTTAAGGTGGATTTTGAAAAATCTTATGACAAAGTGAGTTGGAATTTCCTTAGGTATATGATGAGGCGGTTGGGTTTTGGGAAAGTGTGGATGTCTTGGATGGAGGCGATGGTTTTCACGAGTAAAATGTCGGTTCTAGTTAACGGAAGCCCAACTAAGGAGTTCGTTGTGGAGAGGGGAATTTTTCAAGGAGACCTGATTTCTCCTTTTCTTTTTGTTATAGTAGCGGAAGGTTTAAAGGCTTTGGTAGGAAGAGCGGTGGATAATGGTGACTTTGTTGGTATTAATGTGAACGGTAGATGCTTTATAGATATGCTCGAATTTGCGGATGACACTTTGTTAATAGGTGATGGGAGTTGGAAGCATTTATGGGCTATAAAATCGTTTTTGAGGGGTTTTGAAATGGTGTCGGGCTTGGGAATTAACTACCATAAGAGTAAGTTAATTGGAACCAACATTAATCCTCACTTCATGGGAGTTGCTACTAATTTCCTTTCTTGTAGGACGGAGGAAAAAAAGTTCAAATTTCTCGGGATTTATATTGGTTCAAATCCTAGGAGGGTTTCTTTTTGGAAACCTCTTTTGGATAGTGTTAGGAGGAGATTGAATTCTTGGAAAGGCTGTTGGATTAGTTTAGGAGGGAGGATCACGCTTATTAAATCAGTGTTGAGTAGTTTGTCCATATTCACTTTCTCTTTTTACAAAGCTCCTTTGAAAGTGATCGGGGAATTGAATAAATTGCAAAGTAATTTTTTGTGGGGTGGATCGGAGGAGAAAAGGAAGGTGCATTGGGTGAGTTGGAACGACTTGTGTCTTCCGATGGATAAAGGGGGGCTTGGTTTTAGAAGGTTGGAGGAGTTTAACAAAGCGCTTCTTTTGAAATGGAATTGGTGAATTTTTGGTGCTTCTAATGAGTTGTGGTATCGGGTTTTAAAGGTGCGGTATGAGGATGTGAAATTAAGAGCAACCGGTGGAATAAATTGTAGTGTGAAGCCTAAAGCTTCATCGGTGTGGTGGGCGGATTTATCTTCGTTGGGTAATAAGTTACCAAGCGATTTTTTTACTAACAATTTTATTTTTCAGGTTGGTCATGGTTTTTATACATCCTTTTGGCATGCTAATTGGTTGAATGGAGGAATTTTAAAGAATCTCTTCCCGGGTCTTTTTAATGTTTCTCTTTTGCAAGATGCTTCAATTGGTGCCATGGGTGGTTGGAGTGACGGAAGGTGGTTTTGTGAGCTGCTGGATGGAGAAGCTGTTTTGCGGCCCGACAACCCCGATACGGCTAGGTGGCAGCATGGTGATGATGGTATCTTTGCTGTCTCTTCTTATTATAATTGGTTGAATTTGCAGCATATTCCTCTTGGCCCGGATAATCGCTTCCAATCGGCTTTTACCGCTTTATGGAAGGTGGATGCACCTTTAAAAGTTAAGGCGTTTGGTTGGAGGTGTTTCCTCAATAAGCTCCCGACGAAAGACTCACTCTTGCGTAAAGGTATTCTTAATTCTTCCTTGAATTTAGAATGTTCCTTTTGTGGTGATTGTCATGAATCGTTATTGCATTCGTTCTTATCTTGTCGGAATTCTGTTATTGTTTGGAGGGAGTTGTCCGATTGGTTAGGAATGAACTATCAAAGTTTTTCGAATTTTAAGGAGGGGTTTTGTCATTGGAGTTCTTTTTTCCAAAATAAGAAAGTCAAAAGAGGAAAGGAGGGAATCATTTGGTTGGCTATTATTTGGAGCTTGTGGCTTCGTAGGAATGACATAGTCTTCAACAATGCTTCTTGGAACTCGAGGGACGTGGTTTGGAGTTGTAAGGCCCTAATTTGGAGGTGGTCGTTCATTGGGAAAATTACTCATTCCAATTGTAATTTCTATGAGTTTAGCAATAACCCATTGTTTTACTTATCTTAAAGTTTCAATCGGTTTGTAATTTTCTTTGTTTCTGGTTATGTACTTTTTGAACTTGTTGGTGGTTGAAATATAATATTAATCGCTTGCTTTCAAAAAAAATAAAAGTGATTAAATATTCTTATGAGTATTGGTACAAAATGTGAAAAACTTGTTTAACCCATGCTAGCAGGTAATTCTTGAGTTCACTATGATGGTCCAATATATCTACTTCACCATGTTATCCTCCACCATAAAAATAACATAAATTGGAAAAAGAAGGGAGTAGTAGCATAGAAGCAAGTGGAATGGTGGATTAAGAAGATATCCACGTGGAGCTTTAGTGAGATAGCAGGACATTTTGGGAATTTCCAAAACTATTAACTTTCTTATATGATAGATTTGTATATGTATGCATTTTGTTTAAAATATTTGCAGGTATGGATGCCCAAGTGGCTTATGGCTTTCATCACCTACTTAACGAAAAACTTTACCTTGTCTAAGGACTAATAGAAAATAAGGTATTGATTGTTAAAAGTATTGAGTTGTTCAATTCATTTCTTATATACTAAGTTCCTTACTGCCTGGTTACTTTTGTTAAAAAAATGAGAATAAAAAGACTTGTTAAAGGAAAACATAGGTGAGGAAGAAGTGAACCAATAATAGGCCTGTTCAAATTTTAAAAAAATCTGTACTGAACTTAGATCTTAGAGTTAGAGATGATGACTTATGTAAAAAGTTAACAGACACACTATTAAGTTTAGTTAAAAAAACTAGGGTTAAATATGTCTGTGGTCCTTATAAATATCCCAATTTTCAGTTTTAGTCTCTCTAATATTTTTCTTCAAACAATGGTCCTCATAAAATTTTCCATCCACAATTTTGGTCCCTGCCGTCAACTTTCATTAACGGAAGCTGACCTAGCACGCCACGTGAAAGACAGCTTGACAAAAATATGAAAACACTTGAAATTGCGGGGGTTTTAAACCTCCTCTAAACAAATCCAAAAAAAAAAGAAAAATATTGGTTCTGGACTTTTCTCAAACAACTTGCGAGCAAGTTTTGCAACAACATTATATCACACGAATTCATCACTTGATACATGCATATATTGATTCAACCTCTCCACTCAGATTATATAATTTGCTACATTGCATTGGTGTTGAATTGAAAATACTAAGGAAGCATTAAGTGAAAGACCATAAGAGAAAGCCATGCCTATAACTCCTGAAATACACACCATATGTTGAAAATTTTAATACCTCCATAAGACAGAAATTAAAGGGACATTCTAAATCTTACCAGAGGAGAATGTTCCGGTTAGAAGTACAACCATGCAAAGTGCAGCAGATGCAAGAACAACTGCACTTACTGTTTCTAACCGCTGAATCAACCACTCATTTGCAACAAAACTATGAAAGAAATGAGTATCATTGATATCAATTAGCTTAAGGTTCGGCGAGAAAAAAAGTCACAGGAGGAGGAAGAAGAACACCTTTTAGCGGTGCTATTGTTACTCAAAGGGTTGATTTGAAAGCTTAGTCCTACGATGAGAAAAAGCTGAAGATTGTGTTCTGATCTGAATATGAATGTGAAGGTGAATGTGATTCATACACATTTCTTCACATACCAAATATTAATTAGTCTCAAGGATTAACACTAACAAATAACTATTTTTTAAATAATCATTCATTATTATGGCCTGTGATTAGGTTTCTTCCTTAAAATTTCAACAACCCACCATAGATTATTAAAGGATTACCAATATTCAAATGTTCATGCAGACATGAGGATATCACCTTCTTTGGTTATTAGTTGCATAAATAAGTTCTCTATTGCATATTGTAATTTAGATAATTGAATTTAAAGACATGGAAAAGGAAATTAAACTTAATATGTTGTAACTTGTATACAATCTTCCTCATAATTACACCTCTTTTGTCACTCCTAATATATATATGATACTATTGGGGTTTAGTGCAAGTGGTTAGTTCATTATTGTAATGAATTAGCTAACATAATTTTATTGATTAACTAGCTAACATAATTATTACATTCAATGACTTGTGAAGTAATTTCATCTTTTAAGAACTAGTATGAATAGATGTGGTGGATGCATTTAACTGTTTACATAACATCAACCGCACCTGTCATAGTATCTAAGCAAAGATATTATACAAAATATTAAAATATTTAGCAGTAATAGAGTAATTTTTACAGCAGTATGAACATATTGTATAGTTTATGAAGCATGAGCCGCCAGTACAGTATCAACAAGCTCAACCACCATTGAGATTTGCTGGCTATTAGTGACATTCTCTTCTACCTTTCTTATTTATGTGCAGCTGCTAACTCTTCTCATGATTTAAATTTGAGTTTAACTTCTAGTAGCACTACATCAAAGTAAGATTCGAAACTCGTGATATTGGAATTCGGTTTCCCAGCATTGGCGTCAGAGGAGGAATTCAGAAAACCAGCGGGGAGATTAAGGTGTTTTACTTTCTCCCATAACTCAGTGACGGTGATGATGATTTTTCAGTTTTGAATCTTTAGGTTGTTTGCAACGTGAAAAGGAAAAAGAAGACCATTTGTTGTGTTAGTTGATCTAGGCGTTGAGTATTGTCCCATCCATTTTCTGTTGGCTGTAGTTCATTCCCTTTGGATATTTCGTCACTGTTGGTTTCAAAATAACCTAGAAGAAGAGTTTGCAACTAGAAAGCACTTGAAAGATTGCCCAGATTAAATGTTTTAGAGAAATTAGGCATTTAGGGAGGTTTGTAACCCCCACAATCTAACTAGTTTTTTTAAGTTTACTTTAAGTTAAGTGGCATGACATGTGGCATGCCACTGTCGCACGCTCGCGAAAAATGAACAGAGTCGCCACCAATATATTTATCCCATAAGGGAAAGGAATACCAGGAAACCTAACAAAGGAAGGAACAGGGTCTTGCGACCAGAGAATCTAGGTGCGGGAGTCGGTTACGCGAGGGGAAGGTGTTAGCACCCCACGCGCCCATCGTACTCGATGGTATCCACCTATGTTTGTTTCTATCTAAAGGGTGTATAACTATGTCTATATCTAAATGCGAAAAGAATGCAAAATGTAGGGAAAATAAAGAATTATACTCGCACGGGCCCTACCCCGCTGCCTACGTATCCTTTTCAGGAATCAGAGTTACCGTAGCTCGGCTCACGTTTTTCTGTTTGTTTTTGTGTTTTTTAGTTGGGCGGAGTTAACGCTCGCGCTCTTGCATAAGGGGACAGCCTAGGATGCAATGGAGCGGAGATAACGGTGCCCTTAGGTGCCAAAAAGGCAAAAAGAAAAGAGATTGATTTGTGTCTTTTAGGGTAGATGAGTGATGAACAGTTCCCAATATCGGGCCACTTACCACTTTCTCTACTTTGTTTTAATCTGAACCATTGTTAGGTGTTTTAAAGCGTTTTTGTTTGTGTATTTTTTAAGGGGAATTTGTTTGCGAGTCGAATCACATAAAAATGTATAATGATCGAGAAGCAGATTAGGGAATGAATCCCACTCACTTCCATCCCATTATATAATGTTTGAGAAACAGATTAGAGAATGAATCTCACTCATTTCTCTCCCATTAATTAATGTTTGAGAAACAGATTAGGGAATGAATCCCACTCATTTCTCTCCCATTAAGCAGCGACCGAGAAACAGATTAGGGAATAAATCCCACTCGTTTCTATGCCACTAAGTGATTGAGAAACAGATTAGGGAATGAATCCCACTCATCTCTCTATCACTTTCTTAATGTGATTCGTATCTTCCTTTTATTAGGTATTTTAAAGAGTTGAAAAGAGAAAAGAATGCAATAGGGAACTAATCCTAAATTCTAAACTTCTAAAGTCATTCTATTCTAATTCTAAATCCTAATGTTAACATGGGATAGATTCTAAAAGAAGCATACAAGTGGTATTAACAACATAGGCCAAAAATATAGCCCAAAACACAAGCAATAAAATCACACAAGCATCATACAAAAATAACACGGAACTAGCACAAAAACAATTCAAGTATTAATGCAAAATTACACTAAAATACTACTATATTTTATGACCTTTTTAATGAAGGAAATTAAATGTCAAAGTTAACCTAAAAATTCTACTATTTTTATAAGCTTTTTATGGGGGATTCCTAATTCAAGTCTAAATTGCACTACTAGTATTTTTATTGTTTTTATGAAGGAGAAGTCAAAAGATTAATGTCAAAATCAACCTAAAAAATTCTACTATTCTTATGAGTTTTCTAATGTTAACAATTACCAAAAAATCTAACAAAAGTAAGTGATTTTTATCATGTTTTTATTATCTAAAAAAAATGTAGAATTAAAACTAGAAAAAAACTAATTTCTATTAAGAACTAAAATGGCAACTGGGGGTGTAAATCAAACTGTGTGGGTGAGGTTAGAAACAGGCGTAGGGCCCATGGTAATGTTGGCCCGTCTGTATTGTTTTTGTTTTCAGAATTTTGTTTGCCAAAAAAGGATGAATGGGCCTGTTGGGGGTGTAAACCTGAATTATGGGTTCAGGCAGAAAATTGGCACAGGCCCAAGGTTTTGTTACAGATTTCTTATGCTAAAAAAAAGTATGGAATGGGCTCACAGTGGGTGTGCTAGTAATAATATCGGCCCAAGCATTGATCCACATCCAAACCAGATTTTACTTGTTTTAATTAACTCTAATAACCTAGATTAATTACAACTAATCAAGGTGTTAACTCAATTAATAATCATAATTATGATTAAACAACAATTAACATAGAAAAGAGGGATTAGGTCAAATTACTTGTGTCGTATCAAGTTCTTCAAGGAACGACTTCTTCTCCCTACTCAAAGCGACGGCGGCGCGACACCGGAGAAGGCTCCTCCTCCGAGGGAAACTCTCCCTCTTCGCTAATCCTCTCGCTTTGCCTCTCTTCTGCTCTCGAATTCAACTCTCCTCAGTTCTGCTTTCTCGTTCAATACACAAATCATTGAAGCTGTTGCGTGATGAATGATGATGTTGTCATGAGCGAAGTTTCAGATGCGCTTCGCGGTGAAGAGAAGCTTCAATCTGTGTTGATGATCTGACGTGATATTGTCGCAGCGTAATGAAGGTGATGCTGTTGTGGCTCGGTGTTGTTGTTGTTCGTGATGACGGCGAAGGTGCATTGCGAGAGGTGTTACGAAAATAACGATTGTGCGTTGACGATGATCGTTAATGATTGCCGTCCTTGGAAATTGAAGGTTATCGGTGGTTATGGTGATCGAATTGAAAGAGAGCAAAGTCAAGAATAAGTTTGTTACCAGCCTGTTATCACTGATTTTTCTCTCATATGAAATCCTGTGTTCTCTCCTTTTGCAGATTCGGATGATGAACGGATTATTGCAGGTTGAAGATTATTGATGAATCATGTTGTTGCAGGTTTGTTGAAGATCGACGCTGAACATGTGCTCAATCGACACGAAGACTCAGTGATGATGAAGATTGTAGCATTGAAAAAGCGATGAAGATCTGTTTATGGTGATTGAAGAAGCGATGAAGATGATGAAGGAATCGTGAGCGGGAAGAATGAACTCTGAAGATTGGAGAAGATGAGGTTTGTTACTGGTTTGTTACCGATTCTTTTTCTTCTTTTTCGCAGTTTTTTGTTGTGAACTGTTTTCTGTTATGGAGATGATAGATGATTGAAACATGATGAAGATTGGAGAATTTTCTGTGGTGAAGGTTCAAGGTTGCAGAATGATCGATGATAGAGAGCAAGATTGAAGAGTTTTCTGTCGCTTTTTTTTGAAGAATTTTTGATGATTGAATTGAAGAGGTTATGAGATGATGAAGAAGGTGAATTCGGGAAGAGGAATTGGAGGTGATGATGAATGAAAGTGAAAAGTGGCTGAGAGTGAAATGGTGAAGGTGAAAAAATGGAGGAGAAAGTGGTTCAAGATTGAATGGCCGTGAAAGAGATATGATGGAGAAGTGAAGAAAATCGATTCTGCAGGTTCGTTCTCTTTCTTTTTCTGTTGCAAATTCGGTTATATTCTGTTTTTTTTCTCTTCTTTTCTGCTCCTTTTCTTCAGCTTTCTGTTAGAAATTTTTTGTTAGCAATTTCCCTGAACCTGTTCCCTTTTATGCTGCTGAGTTGTTACGATACAGGGTACCTCACTTGTGACTTGGCTTGTGGTACTTCGGTGCAACACGGTTTTGAGCTTGGGTCGGTTTCGTTGTATTGGAAGCTGCAAGGCGGTTTCATTTGGAGTACAGAGAGACATGGTGGCAATTGGCATAACATGAGAATGGGATCCTTTAGCACAGGCTTTTCTTTTGTCTTTCAAATGGTTTTGTAATAAGTTTAGACTTGAATATGATATGGTGTAATGTATTGGACATTTAAATTTTGAATTGTGATGAATGAACCTAAATCCGACTCCTGAGCATTTTTTCGATTTTCACAAGGGCATTGCAACAACAACACACTTAACCCATAATCCTTAAAAAGAATCATTTCTCAATAGCTTGAATTAAATTCTTGATGAACAAAATGTCTTGAACAAAATTTGAATAATAAGGTCAATTAGATCATCAAATTCATCCTCAAATCATTGTGACCTTAATTCAATCTCAACTTCTTAATTCGAATCAAACCACCAATCAATTACGTATAGCGGCACCTTGAACACAATGAACCCACAAGTCTAACTCTCACATGATGACATGTATTGCACTTCAATCTGACATAAGAACAATTCTTTGAGGAATTCTTGAGGAAGATGAGAATTGGAGCACATAAGAACACCTCAACCTGAAAACCACTGAATCTCAGTTGAACTAACGATTGTAGACACTGCGCATAAGAACCATATTCTTCTTGCCTTTGATGAATCTTCATAGAGAAAAACCTCGTAGCTTTAGGAGAAAGAAGTCCATCATGAATGACCATGCAAAAACCCTAGCTTCCAAGATCCTCGATCTTTTGTTGGATTTTATGGTTAATGATGAATGAGTTATGTTAATGACCTAGTGGAGATATGCACATGGATGTGAAACTTTAAGCCAGTTAGGAATTAAGGGTAGGACAAATTTGGGGTATGACAGCCACGTCAGCTTCCGTTAGAGCAAATAGACGGCAGGGACCAAAATTAGAGACGAAAAATTTTATCAGGACCATTCTTTGAAGGAAAATTTTATAGGGATTAAAATTGAATGTTGGGTTATTTATAGGGACTAAAAACATATTTAACCCAAAAAACTATTAAAAGTAAGTGTATTTGTTTTACATTGTTTGGGTTATTGGGTATTAGAAAATCGGTGCAAATAAGCTACTTACAGGAATATTTGACTCTAGTATGGCTAACCATTTTGTTATATTTATAATCTGCAAGTTATGTCTCATGGTTCTATCCACCTGCAGATTTAACATGTGAAACATACACTACAAAAAAAAGTCAAATTTACCAGGTGAAAATCACCCCGCAAATGCATATATCACCCTGCAACTCAATATTTGCGAGGTGTTATGCTCACCATGCAAAAACGTTAATCGCAACATTTTGCAAGGGGAAGCGCATCCCGCAACTTTGCCAGGTAGTTTCCACCCCGCAACTTTGCCAGGTATAAAGCACCCCGCAAACACGCTTTTCAAAACTTGCAGCCAGCTTCGTTCCACGTGAAACTATTTCTGTAGAGCAGTTGGTAGCAGTATGTCAGGTAACTTGCGGGGTGTCATTCACCTTGCAATATTTGAATATTTGAAACTTTGCAAGGTAAAATTCACCTGGCAAATGTTTCGAGATACCAAGTTTAATGCACAACGTAAAGTGTAACATATATAATAAAAAAAATATATTTATATTATTCTAAATATTAAAATTAATATTTAGAATAATATAAATATAATAAATAATTTAAATTAAATTTTTTTATAAAATTCTAAATTTATAATTAATTTTAAATATTTAAATTCATTCTTGATATAAAAAAATGCATATAAAAAAATTCATATTTAATATAAAAAATCATATTTAATATAAAGAAATTCATAAATAATCCAAAATATTTAAATTCAAAATAATGTTCACTCGGGATCCGCGACGTCTGCGTTATTTTCATTTTCTTCATCATTCTCGTCAACCACTCCTTGGTTACCAACCGTTCCAAATCCACCACCACCACCATATTGTTGTTGAAATAATTGTTGCATTTGTTGCATTTGTTGTTGCATTTGTTGTTGCACTTGTTGTTGAATTTGTTGTTGTGTGAGCATTATTTGCCCTTGTGAAAGTCTCAATGCTTCCTCCAACTCCATTTGTTTTTTTTCTCAAAGTTTCATTTTCACGTGCTGCTTCACTCTGAGCTAGTTGTCTAATTGTTTCAGTTATTTCAGGGGTTAATATCGGAGGACGTGAAGACCCTTCCCCATTTGCAATTCTCCTAAATAAAGAACACCTATCCCCTTTTTTATAGTTGCCAGCTAAAGGTCCAGTAGCATAAATTTTTCCACTTCTATTCTTTCCCTTACTCGCTTTCAACCACAAATGTTGATTAATAGCTGGATCAAGAGGATGTCGCCTTCGTGGACCACCTAACTCAGAATGTTTAGCTAACAACTCCACCTTCAACCTTTAGTACTCCGCCTACACGTACGTAAATAAAATAATAGAGTTTAGACAATTTATTTAAATAAAAAATAGGTGAAGGCAATTAAATGAAATAAAAAGTATAGAATTTTTTATAAAGGTCTCTATGCTAATCTAGCCTATAACTATTCAGTGTAACAAACTGAAACAGTATAAGTTGTTTTCATCATAACAACTTCGATGTTGTTTCTTAACAAAACTATAAATTAAAAAGCTAGCATATATATACATATTCAAATTAAAAAAAAAAGAAGCAAAAAGCCATAGAAAATGTGAATATTTCTTGAACTCAAAGCCCATGCAAACACTCTTTCAAAACATAGGAATTTCTATATCTTTGATATATTTCGCAAACCTTGTCAAGAGATGCTTGATATAGTTCAGGGGTGGTAATTTCTAGCAGTCAATGTTTTGGGCTAATAACATCCTCTAAAACCTTAAGTTCACAGCCACCAACACAACACAAAACCATAACAAGTATTTACCATCTCTAAAAAAAAACATGCAGCAAACTAAAAAAGTTATGGAAAATTGTTGAGTCATCACATAAAAAAAAGCCCCAAACACAACCTGCATCACATTGTGCTATATCAGTCAATATTGAATACAGTTTGATCAAGAAAAGTGAAACAAAACCTATCTTCTTCTAACACATTATAAGAGCAAATGAGTATTGAATAGAGTTTGCACAGGAATTTTTGTATTGAACAAAAAAGAAGAAATACTAATATAATATCATCTTACTTGAGTATCTCTAGCACGGTCGTCGCAATACTCTCCATCTCTTCTCCCATAAGTCCTCTCGTAAAGCTCTTGCATTAATGGAGTCCTTCTCTTAGCCACAACCTAATACACATAGAACTCCAATAACAATATAACACAATTAAGAATATAATTTAAAAAAAAGTAGTGAGATGAAAATATATTACCACCCGTTCAGCATGATCAGCAAAACTAATGCTTCCGGCTCTATGATTAGCGGCTCCCCTTTCTGATGCTATACGCTGCTTTGCTTTTTCGGATTTTTTCTTAAACTCATCTGATTTCCAATAGACAAGCATTTTTTTTAAATACATTTTCGCCCTTCCATAGAGGCTTGATCCCTCTTTCTTCATATCCAAGTCTGGCACGCCTAAGCATGTTTGAAAGTCGTGCTGATGCTCTTTTCCTAAAATTAATCTCAACCAGCTCATCATCTAGTGTGTGCCATACACACTTCTCATGCAATATAGAAATTAAAACAAGATGGTTAGAAATAAAATTAATTGATTACTCATATTCTTTATGCAAAATGTTGTGATTCAAATGCACTAGAGGTTTCACACAAAGATGAACAATGTATATTACTACAAAAAGATGATGAATCATTAGAATGACCATTGATAGCTCCTATTTAAAATGCAACTATGTTATTTATTATGTCCTTCAAACACAAATAATTTATACAATGTTCATCTATGTCTATTCGGCGAAAACACTTGCGATTTTTAAAAAGGGAAGAAAACAAGCAAGTCATTCTAAAATTAACTGCAACATTCTAACTCAAACAAACACAAAATGGTTTTATGTTTTATTCGCGCTTGTAGTCTAACGATTGAAAAATATCAGCCACATTTCGTCCGGTATCTTCTTTAATTCTTTAAAAGATGTTTCTAACAAATATTGGCCATGTTCCACTATCAGCACCGGCTCCACATTAGCAGCAGCAGTCTCTGACAAAAAAGAGATATTTTCACAAAATATTATTCAAGGGTCAATTTTCAAAGAGAAATCGTTTTTTGACAATCAATTTTAAACAACTTTCGCAAAAAAAATTAAGTGGTTAATGCAGATGAAGTTAATTGTGTAGATTAGTTGAACTCACATTAAGAAAAGCTGCGATTTGAACCAACTTTCTCTCTCAATTCATCATCGGTGAGACTGTCTCCTGCTGGACGAGTCAGGTTTTCATACTTCTCTTTCAGGCTAGACGAGTGTTGAAAGAGTATTGGAGTACTTTTAGATTATCGTTTTCCACAGGGATTGGTGCGATATCACCGCCGTTCTATAGCTTATGTTGTCTTGAGTTAATGTTACTTTGGTTTTGGGTTTGCAAAAGATCATTCAACAATTTTAGTAACAAGGAGTAAATTAAAGAAAGTTCTAAGTTTTAAAGAGAAGTATCAAGACTTGATTTCATCAACCTATAATTTGTATGTCTTCCTAACAACATGCGCATGAAGTCGTTATCAATCAATATCTCACGTATCGTACATCTATACCGTTTGTTTCCGCAACGTTATAGCAAGACTTACTTGATTGTTCAACCAACGATTTCTCAATCGATTGAACAACACAAATAACATTTATAAACCGATAGTAAGTGATTATCAACCATTAATTCCATGTCTAGACTTAATGTTTGATAGATGATAGAGCTAGGTCAAGATTCAAATATTGTATTTCACAAACATTTAAACCATAGAAAGATAAGATAAAGCAAACTAGATCATCTATATTGATTAACAACTTGTTCATACACAATAGTTATAAGAAAAACATACAAAAAGTAAGGAAGATTACATCAAAGCCTTGACACAAAAGTGTTTAGCTATCCATTGACATGGTAGCTTGCACAAGAAGGAAGGAAGGAAGGAAAGCAAGCATCAACGGTAATTTCTCGACGATCAATGCTCCGATTCTTCTTCTCCAAGTCAAAATACTGAATTTAGGGTTTCTTTGCTCTCAATATGGTCTAACTTCTCCAAAATACAGAACTGATCAATATATAGAAAAACCAGAATCTGTGCAGCGCGCGTCGCGCGCTCCAGCTCGCGACGCGAGCCCTTCATTAAATGATCAAACCGCCCTAGCGCGCATCGCGCGCTCTTCACCTCGCGACGCGCGGATTCCGCTGACTTTGAACTACAAAATTTCCTTCACAGCGCGCGACGCGCGCTCCTGCTCGCGACGCGCCCTTGAGCAGAACTTGAAATATTGTCTTTGCAAATGGCTCAACAATTCAAGCCTCAAAATTACACCTAATAAAAGAAAACCTGTACAAAAATCACTAAAAACAACGATTACAAAAAGACGAAAGCTTAAAAACTAAACTACTATTATTTACTTCAAAATAAACGGGGTTTCATGAATTTGCGATAAAAAATAGTCGAAAGGTACCAACTATAAAAGCGAATATTAACACAATTTGGCACCTAACAACGAGTCAACAGCCTCAGCAAGGCTATTCTTCGACTCAAAATCCGGTTTCCCTCCAGACTTGGCAACCTCCTGTTTCAATTGCTCCATCAGTCTTTTAATATTTGTGGTTAGGACAAGAGTAGACTAGAAACAGCGAGAATTAAAAGCATAAACTAACATTTGATTTCACAATCTCTAACACCTCTAACAAAAACTAACAAAATTTTCAATTTCTGAGTTCAATAACTTTTGACAGAAGCATCCTACAGAATTGGCATATATCTAACAGCAAAAAGTTAATAGAAAAAGTTCAATTTCAGAGTTCAATTTTAGAGTTCAATATCTATAGAATTATTACTACTGTAGCATAAGTTAATAGAAAAAATAACTTGGCTTTTTGTGGTTACATTATTGTTGTCCCTACCATGTCATTTCTATCCAAGAATTGCCTAAAATGGAACAACAACAAAATTGCATATCAGAAAGTGGGGAGAATGAAATTGCATCACTAATACACGTTCAGTAAAGGAGAGGGGAGAATGACAAATTTTCAAAAGCAAAAAGAAAGACAAGAGTAAGACTTACCATATCTTGAATCAGAATGGACAACAACAAAAATCCATACAAACCCTAAAAAATCCCCTTCAAAACTGCAGTAAACAAAGTATACATCAATGATCAAAATGTGCATTGTAACACTTCAAAAATATCATGAACATAAATTGTAAGGGAAATGGAATTGTTCATGAAACCTTACCGTTGTAATATTGTCGTCAAAATCGTAACAGCGCTGTTGAACCCAAACACAAAAACGAAATTTGAACCCAGCAACTTTACCAACCAGAGCAGAGCCTAATTCACGTAAATATAAGCTACTTCAAATAAGTGAAATCAAACAAACCCTAAAATTAAGTGCAATAGCTTACATTAATTTGTGTAATGCTTCAAAATTGAGTAGTTGTTGTTTAGCGAAGGCGGTGATAGACAAATCCAGCACAATATTACAAGCTGTTTTGATGGTTGATTTGTAGAAAAATAGAACTTTTAGGGTTTTTTGAGTGGTTTGCGGTGGCTGTTTGGGTGGAAACAAAGAGAGAATGAGATTACAGTGGTTGATGGTGAGTACTGAATGTGGGAAATGGAAACGTTGTGTTGAAGAAACTTTGCAAGGTGATGGGTACCCAGAAAAGTTTATTGTCGTTGACACTTGCGGCGTGCTTATCACCATGCAACTTCCGTGTCTGACACATGCCCCTGCTTCTCTGTACTATCATTAATTTCAATATCTATTTTTCCCCCAATTTTATTAGAAAAGTTGCGAAGTGGTCTCCACCCCGCAATTAAAAGAGACGTTGCATGTTGCGTAGTGTATTCCACCCCGCAATATAAATATTCCAAAAAAAAAATTGCGAAGTGTTACCCAACTCGCAACATACAAAGGAAAAACATTTATATTTTTTTTTAAAAAAAATATGCGTTGCGAGGTTGGTTGCATCCCGCAACTACAATAAATTGCGAGGTGTTTGTCACCTGGCAAAATCACCCCAGCAAATCAGCCTTTTTCTTATAGTGATAAGCAGATCTACCATGAAATTCCTCATAACATACACATGAATTGCCCTTCCATAGTTCAATAATGTCATATTTGTGCATCTGATAGTGCGGAATTTATGCTCATGTATTAGGTTTCATCAATGTGATCAAATTCACGCATGGGGGCCATAACAATGGAATCTTGATATTATGAGGGAAGAATAAAAAAAAACTTTTACAGGAGACTAAAATGAATCTCACCTACATTGCAGGAGAGTGTTGTACAATTAACCCTAGTATTTAGCTGTAGCAACCTGCCCTAAAAATTAAGACTTAGAGTCGCCACCTATTCTGAAGGACGAATAGGAAACCCTACGCAGTATAAAGATTCAGGGTAAGTTATTATAATCAGGTTGAGGGAAGGTGTTAGGCACCCTCAACCCTTTCTTAAAGGCGGCATTGTAAAGTTAAAGGTTCATGGCAATATTTAGGAGGTTTATAGCTAATGAAATGAAAAGGGTAAAAATTAAGATTTAAAATGAATTGAGATTGAAAGGGGGGAGACTCGCCTTGTTACCCTGTGCCCGAACCTATAAATGAATAATATTTTGTTTTTTATATGTAAATTAAAATAAATATCATACAAAGAATACAATAATATATATATATATATATATATTACTTGTTAATTTCTCTAAAGAATTAAAGAAATATATAATGATTAGCAAGATTTTGTAACATATTGCAGTTTGGTTTGATTTAGTTTGTAAAATAAAAACTACAAACCGAACTGAACTACGCGATTCTGTTAGAAAATGACCCAAACACATCTGAATCAAATGTGGTTTTTTCGATTTTGATTTGATTTGTTTCGCTTAGCGATTTTCTATTGGGCCGGTTCGATTTTGAATACCCCTAGTTAATAGACCACCTATTATGAATGGCACCAACTATGACTATTTAAAAGTTAAGCTTCATCATCTTGTATAAGTTAATATGTGAATTCTAGTTTAAAATGTTGGACATCTTAGCTTAAGCATTTGGTCTAACATCTATACCTTTAGAAACATAATTTCATGTAACAAAGAGAGTTATTAAACAACAAGTTAGTTATTCAAATGTGAACCAAATGAATATTGTAACACGACATGAAATTAAACAATTTCACATTAAGATGACAAATATTCTCGCACTAAAACGAAGAAATCACTAAAATTGCACGAGAAAAACTAAATTTATGTGAAATTTATTTATGAGTTAAATATGTTTTTAATTCCTATAAATATGCGACCCTGCATTTTTAGTCCCTGTAAATTTTTTTTTCAATGAATGATCCTTCTAAAATTTTTATGCATGCAATTTCAGTCCCTGCTATTTTCTAAAATTTTAAAAATTATTTAATTATCCTTTAATTTTTAAATTTTTGAATATTTTTTTTATATATGCTTAGAATACTGTAAAATATTTATTTACCAAGTTTTAGAATTTTTTAAAACGAAAAGAATTAAATATGAAATTTTCAAATTTCAAAAAATAATGATAAAAGTAATGAAAATCTCAACTTAGAAATTAAATTTTGAGTTTTTTTTTTCAGAAACTTTTCAAAACATTATGAACATGTCTGCAAAATAATCATTCTAAAATACACATTGGTTTGATAGTAGGGACTGAAACTAGGTGCATAATAATTTTATAAGGACCATTCATCGAAAGAAAATTTTATAGGGACTAAAAATGCAGGGTCACATAATTTATAGGGACTAAAAACGTATTTAAGCCTTTATTTATTTATATAACTAGTGGGATACCCGTGCGTTCGCACGGGTACTGGTGTTGTGCGCGCATTTGTTTTTCAGAATGAAATAAAAATAAAAATAATAAAAATAAAATTGTTTTATCAAAATAGTTTATTCTTTTAAAAAAAAGTCATATTTTTAGTATACCTTTTATTATGACACCTTTCATAATACATGTCATTATTTTAAGAATGAGTTAAAACTAAAGAAAACGTACTGTAAGAAAGAAAGAAAAAAATCAAAGATGGGTGTAACTTGAAAAGTTCCCTATAAGACTAACTCAAACCATAATCGTTTTTTAAGCTGCAGTGATTACTTTGATTTGAATATAGAACTGCATTACTCGTGCATAGTCTCCCGTTGACTTTTCTCAATTCAAACATTCTAGTTTATTTATTTTATCATAGAATTTAGAGTAACTGGTTCAACTGATCTACATAATAAGCTACTCGACGTATAATACATGTATATGAAAGTTTTTTACAAATATATTGAGGAGACTTGGGAAGAAAAAAATGTATTATTCTTTCTCCTAACTAATAGGCTACAAATTGAATATTCAAGTATTATTGGAGAAGGAATTGAAAGGAATCATAGGAAAGTTACATAGATGAGGTTTATTAATACTCATGCACAAAGTCAATGACTCAATTTTATGACACGCTCTTTGTCTCTGGATATTTCTGGAATGGGGAGGAATTCTTCATTGCAACTCATTATCTGCTTCAATATTGCTGTGTACTTGTTGGCATTGTCAGGAGTGCAAACCATCTCATATTAATCACATAAAGCACCTAGCCAATGCAGCAGGATCCCACGATGAAGGAACATCTCGTTTAACATGATCACTCAGAACTACATGCGCGTTATCAAGTGCTATGTTGTAAAGCGTAATGGAAACACCATCAAATGCAAGAGTCTTGGTATTGGCAGCATCTCTTTGCCAAACTTCTGAAAACTGAAAGGCTGAATTGAAATGGCCCGTCGGAATCTTCCCCAACAACGAAACCTCCTGGCTGAACCTCACTGACACCTCATGGATCGATCAGGACCAAAATTTTGATGATAGCTGACAAAGAAACACCTGAAACAGAAGGTATTTAACAATTAAGATATGCAACTCTAAAGCAACAGTACTAAGCAATAATTTACCACAGTTTAACATTTCAATACCTTGAAAGTCTCCAACCTTCACTGATTTGATTGCAACTACTGGAGATTTATCAGCCATTTACCTTTTCATAGCAGTTGACGATAGCAGCTGCTTCTTGGTCAAATCCTGAAATCAAGTCCTACAAAATTTTAGACATAACTGATATAAAACAATAATGAATTCCAGAAATGACTTAAATGAAGTGCTCGAAGTTAACTGATAAATCATATTATGTCAATAAATTGTTATAAGAAAGTAGAATATTGACCCCAATAAAACCTTCACTACCATCCAAACCAATGAAGTTTTAGATAGACAGGAATTCCATGTTTTCCAAACATCCCAAGAAAAATCAGCTATAAAGTTCCCACATGAATTTCTTTGTAGCATTAATAATGGATATCAAAATAATAAAATTTAGTGAATCAAAGGGTGCTAGATGAGAGGTTACCTGTATACTTCCTGGCCCAGAAAGCCATCTACGTGAAAGGGTTGCAACCTGAAATCTCATTTGTCCACTGTTAATCTGATAATTGAAGCAAAAAAATCTGTGATGAGTGAGAAAGAGAAATATTTCAACTACATTACAACAACAGGCAGGTTACTGAAAGGTCATTAAGACGGTTTTCATACTAAGTCAAGAATTGGAAGTAAAATTGATTGCTTGTCGATTGCATCGTAGCTTTCTACCTGACCAACAATTACAGTAATATCATCAAGCTTTCTACCTGTTTATTACAATAGAAAAAGTAAGGCTAGCAACATACATGATACATCCTCATCTCCTACAAAATTGTAGACATTAGCCATCATTTCCCGCGAGAACAATGAAGGATCTTCATCCTATTCAGCCCAACTGCAAAGCATAACACAAAAACATGTTGAGACAATAACTAACTGCCTATGAAGCACGAACTCTAATAGATATTTGGACACGACATGACACAATCACTCAACACCGAAAAAACTTACTGTAGTTATAGCTTCTCACAACTACTACTTACCAAATCTGCATGGACAACTTCACTGACATTCAAAATTGTTTTATGCGCAGCCGCAACATGTTGGAATGCTCTCTTTAAGATGTTCTCACAATTCATAATATTAAAACCCGAGTCAGTCCAACCGGTGGAGATGACATTGCTGCACCGACTTCAACAGGCAGCTTTAATACTCCAATAGCTGCAACAATAAAACACAACAACACAACTATCTTGAGAAAATAACTATCTTGAGAAAGTACATTGGAAATTATGATGACACTGCTGAATACTACTATTATTTCTCAAGAATCAAGATAATGATGAACATTAATCATCATGTTATGGGATTCTTGTTGTTCATGATTTACTTCTTTATTACAAAAACCAGTAACCACCTTCTTATGGCTACCCCAACCTATCAACAAAGGTGCGGAAAATAAACTGTAAAAATTGCAAGTTCCATCGGGTTCAAATACATACAGACAAGCTAGAAGCAAGAACCAAGTAGATTTCCGAAGCTCTTTCTAAAAATCTTTCGAACTGGAATGATTGTGAGCATGGCTTTATGATTTGAGATCATTCAACATGTGTTCTTCCATATAAGCTGTTATGCACTGGTGAAGGTCCTCAACAAATGAGCCCTCCTTTTCAAAGAGATGAAACAATTACTTCATGACTGAGCATCTCAATAGGAAGTGTGCTTTTCGAGGCTGCAGTTATGCATCATCAACATTATGAATTGACACCTCTCAACAGCAGCTAATAAAATTATCTTGTGTGACAGATTCTGCTTCATGTCTGCAATTAAAAAACACATCATCAAGAACGTCGATCTTGACAATAATTTGACACAATAGAATAATTATAACACTTATATTTAAGGCATAGTCAACTGATTATCAAGAAAATGTTTTACTCTTACTACTTAAGAAAATGTTTACTCGATTGTCACACTGGCAGCCACAGCAAATACGTAGTAGCTAAGTTGTTCGTTTTGTCATTTGGTAACATTTGCAGAAAATGATTTTGTACTAAACCATCATGACATATTGTTGTGAATTCAATGCCAAGAACAAAGTATAAAACAAGGAAGAAGAGGAACACAAGAATTGGTTATAACTGCTATTCTTTTACTTTCTCTTAAAACAAGATTACAAGTTTACAATAATAACAAATAACCTCTCTCACCCTAAATTAGGATTTGCAGCTTACAATGATGAGAGACTAGTATGTTATTTATAATAAAATCTAACATACTAACTAATGGGCTTTTTCCACAAGGCCCATTACACAAGTCAACTTAATAAACAAGCTAACTTAACAAATTAGGGTTTAAACACTAAAACCTAATTTAACATGCTAACAACTCTAGCATCTTCGACATCTGCATGCTAGACCCATCTTCGACTACAGCATGCACACTTCGACACCAGCATGTGAACAATCCTTCGACTTCATGCTTAACTCTGTCGAACTGTCGAACCAAGAAGCTACCCTTCGACAATACTAGAGTTCGATCCAATATCTCACAAATCTCCACCTTGGACCTAACTCTACAACGTCAAGGAACAGACTAGCTTTCTTCATGCAGCTTTATCAACTGCATACAGTGGAAAAACTTGCAACTCGGCAATGTCTTGGTGATCATATCAGCAGCATTGTCTTCAGTCGAAACCTTCAGCACTTGGACTTCTCCACGCTCGATTACTCCTCTGACGAAATGCAGCCTCACATCAATGTGCTTAGTTCGCTCATGATAGGCTGAATTCTTCGACAGGTGTATTGCACTTTGACTATCACATTTAACAGTGATACCTCGACCTTGAAGTTTCAGCTCCTTCGCAAAACCTTCAAGCCACAATTCTTCTTTCACAGCTTCAGTTAGGGCAATATACTCCGCTTCAGTGGTTGATAGAGCAACAACCTTCTGAAGTGTTGCTTTCCAACTAATTGCAGTGCCAAACATAGTGAAAACATATCCAGAAATAGATTTTCTGGAATCCATACAACCTGCATAATCAGAGTCGACATATCCTTCTATTACTGCTTTACTATCTTCACCCAAGGCTCCACCATAAATTAGGACTCTATTCAGAGACCCATTTATGTACCTTAAAATCCACTTCAATGCTTGCCAGTGAGCCTTTCCA
Organism: Vicia villosa; assembly: GCF_029867415.1. NCBI lineage: Eukaryota > Viridiplantae > Streptophyta > Magnoliopsida > Fabales > Fabaceae > Vicia > Vicia villosa. Next base: position 98,654,591 of record NC_081180.1, on the reverse strand, counting down.
AGATTCGCCATGTACCTGCTTACAAGACTTACTGCGTATGCTATGTCGGGTCTAGTACAGACCATATCATACATCAAAGAACCAACTATATTAGCATATGGGATGCTATTCATATAGGCTCTTTCGACATCAGTACTGGGACACTGATCAATACTCAGCTTGAATTGAGGGTTTGTTGGAGTCACAACTGGCTTCGAATTCGACATACCAAACTTTTCAAGAATCTTCCGTAGATATGCCTCTTGAGATAGACATAACTTCGACTTCTTTCTATCTCTTCGAATGTCAATTCCAAGAATCCTGGAAGCAGCTCCCAGATCCTTCATATCGAACTCCTTATTGAGTTCAGCCTTGACCCTCATCACATCTTCAACATTGTTGCTTGCTATGAGAATATCATCCACATAAAGCAACAAAATAACAAATGAATTACCAGGTCGAAATCTGAAGTAAACGCAGTGGTCGAACTGACTTCTAATGAAACTTATGCGTACCATGAACTTGTCGAATCTCCTATTCCACTGTCGAGGAGATTGTTTCAGCCCATACAAAGATCTCTTTAACTTGCACACATAATCTTCCTTCCCCTTTTCGACATACCCTTCAGGTTGCCTCATCAGGATCGTTTCATCTAAATCACCATACAAGAACGCAGTCTTCACATCCATTTGTTCCAGTTCAAGATCGAACTGTGCCACCATGGCAAGCAACATTCGAATGGACCTATGCTTCACAACAGGCGAAAACACATCATTGAAGTCGACACCTTCTTTCTGAGTGAAACCCCTTGCAACTAACCTTGCCTTGTATCTTTTCGACGTCACTCCTTCAATTCCTTCCTTAACTTTGAAAATCCATTTACAGCTGACTAACCTTGCCCCAACAGGTTTCTTGATCAGTTCCCAAGTATGATTATCATGAAGAGATTTCATCTCATCATCCATGGCCTTCAGCCATTCAGTCTTATTTCGACTCCTCATAACTTCCTTATAGTCTCTAGGTTCTTCGTCTAGAACCTCACTTGCAGAGATTAAGGCATAAGCTATAAGATCTGCATATCCAAGTCTCTGAGGTGGCTTGATGACTCTTCTCGACCTATCTCTCGACAATAGGTAGTCATCGTCAGTTTCCTCAACTTCAGCATCTTCTGCTTCTTCTTCGACTTCATCTGGGATATGCAATTCAGCATCAACATGCTCCACCTCAACAGGAATCTCTACCTGTTCCAGCTCTTCGTCAGATGTTTCTGTACTTCGACCAACATCATCAGTTTTCTTAAAAGCCATTTCAGCTTCATTGAAAACTACATCTCGACTGGTGATACACCTCCTGTGACCTGGCTCTAGGCACCATAGCCTATAAGCTTTGACTCCTTCAGGGTATCCCATGAACATGCATTTCAGAGCTATAGGTTCGACCTTGTCTTGCCTAATGTGAGCATAGGCTACGCAGCCAAATACTCTCAGTTTGTCGAGATCTGGTGGATGTCCCGACCAAACTTCTTCAGGTGTCTTCATATCTAACGCTGTCGAAGGACATCTGTTTATCAGATATGTTGCTGTCGAAACAGCCTCAGCCCAGAACACCTTTGTTAACCCCGCACTAGTCAACATGCATCTGACTCTCTCCAAAATAGTTCGATTAAACCTTTCAGCCAAACCATTTTGCTGTGGAGTACCTGCAGTAGTTCTATGCCTTGCAATACCAGAGGCAGCACAAAAACTGTCGAATGCCTCATTGCAAAATTCAAGGCCATTGTCGGTTCTCAACCTCTTGACCTTTCTGCCAGTCTGATTTTCAACCAGAGTCTTCCAACTTTTGAAATTCTCAAAAGTTTCATCCTTAGTCTTCTGGATGAATACCCATAATTTTCTGGAATAATCATCTACTATGGATAGAAAATACCTTGCTCCTGAATGTGATGGACACCTTGCAGGCCCCCAAAGATCAGCATGGATGTAATCAAGGGATCCATGTGATCTTTGTTTGCCTTTGTTGAACTTCACTCTGCAAGATTTTCCAAGTACACAGGGTTCACAAAACTTCAGCTTTTCGACTTTGTCTCCACCAAGCAGATTTTGTTTCCCTAATTCGACCAGACCCCTTTCACTGACATGGCCCAATCTCATGTGCCAGATTTCTGTTTTCGACAAAGGTTTCGTGGATGCAACATTTGTCGAACCACTTACAACTTCAGCCTCAAGGGTATACAAGCCTTGTTTCTTCACGCCTCTCAAGACTTCCTTCGAACCCTTCATGACTCTTAGGATACTTTTCTCTCCTTGGAAAACATATCCTTTCTTGTCGAATTCACCAAGAGAAAGCAGATTTCTCTTCAAATCAGGAACATACCTGACTTCAGTCAACAACCTTATTGACTCATCATGGAGCTTGAATCTCACAGATCCAACACCTGCAATATTGCAAGCCTTGTTGTTTCCCAGCAATACTGATCCACCATCTTGATCACATAATTCCTCGAACAAGTCTTTGTTTGGAGTCATGTGCCAAGTGCAACCTGAATCCATAATCCACTCCTTCTTAGAGTCACTGCTTGAAACCACAAGAACATCAGATGATTCGAAATCATCTTGAACAATGGCAGCGTTGCCATTATCCTTACCTCCATGATATTTCAAGCGTTCAGGGCACACCTTTCTTGTGTGACCCTCCTTTTTATAATGGTAGCATCGAATGCCAGATGCTTCGCCACTGTAAGTCTTCGACTGGCTTTTGCCTTTCTTCTTGTCGAACTTACCATCCTTTCGTAAGAGTTTTCCTTTAACGGCCAAACCTTCGCCAACAGTCGAAGGTTTATGCTCCTTTCGTTCATTCAAGTCCTTAGAGTACAAGGCTGATTGAACTTCTTCAAACGTCAGGGACTCCCTTCCATACAAGAGAGTTTCTTTGAAGTGAGCATGTGATCGAGGCAAAGAACACAATAGTAACAGCGCTTGATCTTCATCATCGATCTTCACATCAATATTTTCAAGATCAAGAATCAGCTTGTTGAACATATCCAACTGCTCAGCCAATACTTTGTCTTCAATCATCTTGAATGAATACAAAGCTTGCTTCAGGTAGAGTCGATTTACCAGCGATTTGGTCATATACAAACTTTCAAGTTTCACCCATAACCCTGATGCCGTCGTCTCCTTTGATACCTGCCGGAGAACCTTATCACCAAGGCTCAACAAAATTGCGCTGTGTGCTTTCTCGATCATATTCGTCTTCTCCGCTGCCGACAATTCTGCATTCATGGCTGCCTCTCCCTTCAACGCTTCCAAACAACCCTGCTGAACCAGTAGGGCTTTCATCTTCAAGCGCCACAGACCGAAATCATTCACTCCGGTGAACTTTTCAATCTCATACTTTGTTGAAGGCATCTTATCCACGCTCACCGCACCAATTTGTTGTGAATTCAATGCCAAGAACAAAGTATAAAACAAGGAAGAAGAGGAACACAAGAATTGGTTATAACTGCTATTCTTTTACTTTCTCTTAAAACAAGATTACAAGTTTACAATAATAACAAATAACCTCTCTCACCCTAAATTAGGATTTGCAGCTTACAATGATGAGAGACTAGTATGTTATTTATAATAAAATCTAACATACTAACTAATGGGCTTTTTCCACAAGGCCCATTACACAAGTCAACTTAATAAACAAGCTAACTTAACAAATTAGGGTTTAAACACTAAAACCTAATTTAACATGCTAACAACTCTAGCATCTTCGACATCTGCATGCTAGACCCATCTTCGACTACAGCATGCACACTTCGACACCAGCATGTGAACAATCCTTCGACTTCATGCTTAACTCTGTCGAACTGTCGAACCAAGAAGCTACCCTTCGACAATACTAGAGTTCGATCCAATATCTCACACATATATTGAAAGTGAACCTGGTGAGGAGTTATGATAAGACACATAGAAACATCTTCTTTAAGGGAAGTATTAGAAACTGAACTCACAAGTTTTATATCATTGAATGACGATAGTGTTCCTGATACCATGGAATTCATCTTTGGTTTCTTCAATTCAGAATTCTGCATACTGACGAAGCAACATACCAAATCGAACGACGACAACAACAACCTACTCAACAAAAATGCCCCCAAGACTGCTACCGAAAACGGAACAGCGTTAGCATCCTCCAAATAAATATTATATATTCTCCAAGCAGAATAGAGAAATCAAAGTTCGACTTAGGAAACTTAGAGGGATGTGAAACAGGTTTTGATATGGTCTGAGAATAAAAAACATACATATAAGATTACAATGAATAGCATGAGATATATCAAACAATATCATAGTATGAATATTCATTAACATACCCTTGATTTGCTGAGCACATCGATTTCTGTTCCACCAATCCTGTTTCAGAAAAGAGTATCACAGATTTGAACACCATGTATCGTCATACATAAGCCATGAAACACTAACAAACCATGAACACTGAACACGTCAATACTTGTAAGAATCAGACACAGCAAAATACTAACAGAGACAAAGTAGAATGAAGTACCATATGTACTCAGCAATTATGTTGTCACTGAATGGAGTGATGTCCCAATTAAGCAAATCCTCCACCCTATTGATGGTGCCATTTTCAGAGTTGATTGCCATAACTCTAAATTTAGCCGAACGCGTAACTTTCTTGTTTTGTTTCTTAACTAAAGAACTCCACATCTTTGATATGATCTGAGTTGCACACTGAGAGGTTTTCGTGATTATCATCTGCCATTGCGTCGAAGGTTCCAAAATCTATGCCATTTTCTACTAAAAAAAAGAATCAAACACAAGAATCACTCTATTAAGATGCACATTGCATAATAATATTCATTCAAACACAAAAAAAAAAAAAAATCAATCAAGAAGTAAATAACCATTCAAGAAAATATGCAGGAATACTTTGATAGTCAAATCAGAGAGCAAAGTTTACCAAGGATGTAAATTTTTGGAATCATATTAAGTCAATGAATCCTTACTTAATAGTCTTATAGTATTTTGAGTATCTATCTATAGCTGACTAAAACCCTATTCATATTCATGCCCCTACCCCATCTCGTTAAAGCAAAATATATAGGTTTTGATCACACACCTAAAATCTGTTGATGGATCTGAACCTTGCCATCCCATTTCCTTCCAAAGATCTGATTTAAGTGAAGGAAGCTCCCTGTCAGGATAAGCCAATCTCCACAATAGTAAAAGAGCTTCCTGCACAACAATAAAAAAGAGATTTGAAAATGTAATCCTTTATCAAAATAAAATAAAATGTGAATTACAAATTTATTTTCAACTACTGTATTATAGAATATCAAAGGCATGTAAAAAGAACCATTGTCATCAAATCAGCTATTAAATTCAATTCTCTCAGAAACACTACAAATAAGCATAACAAAACAATCCTCTTTCTTACTCATATCCCTATAACCCATAGCCAATTCAGTCCCAGCAAACAACAACAACACTCCTAAAATCCCCACCAGAAATTGTTTGAAGAAATGCGACAACGAACTTCCCAACATAAAACCCAAAACCAAATTCACGGAACCCAGAATCGCCACACACCCTCCACTCCTCCCACCAAATTTATACTATCCCGCTAATCCACCAGCACCAAGACAGCATGGCATAGCGCTAAACCAACCACCCAGAAGATTCATCAAAACAACTGTCACTGAAAAATCCTTGGTGGGAAATAAATCAGAAGATAGGTTACAAACTCCTATCACAGAGTTCTTATGTAACCCAAAATCATTAGGCCTTCTTATGAAACCCAAAATCACTCCCAAGACAAACACTATAAAAGCAGAAGGTAGTGAAAAAAACATATTTTTCAATGTTCTACCACTCTTTTTTCTCTCAGCACCTTCAATTGAATCGCCCAATTCTTCCTCAATCTCATGTGCATGATCCTTTTCACCAACACCATTTACAACAACAATAAATACAACACAAATAATAGCTAAATACAACATAAATCTGGTTTGTGAATTACCCTCCCAGAGACAGATACATAAGGTGTCGAACCAGCCGCCAAACGCCAATGATGATACCATTTTTTACATTTTACTGAAGCAACATACTTTCGTTGGACTTCAAAGATGATGCATAATAACTCCACTTGTTGCATGATCCAAAACCCTTCATAGCTTAACGATCTTGGCTATGCATGAACAACAAAAAATCAATTAATTAATGTGATAAACAAAACACAATTGACAACATTAAAATGCACACACTTACGGCGACAACCGCAAAACTGCATCAACGCTATCACCACATATCCGCTGCCGGTACCTGATTACTTCAAATACACCAATTGAATGTGCTAATGGTTTAGTTTATGAATCTAAGTAGACTTGACAGAATTAAAATGCACACACTTACCGCGATAATAAAAGGCTAGACGCTTTTAACTAACAACTTACCTGCATTTTGGCCACAACATTGACAGTTGCTGAACCATTACGAAGAGTAGCTATCGATATCATCCCGTGCTCTACTGCTCTCAAACCTGACCGGGTCTTTCAAACCTCAGACCATGAAACGCAGCAACAACAACCACTGTGTCATTCCTGCTTTTCATCAAATATATGGAGGGCAAGCTCTGACATGCCTTAAATCGGAAAACTGAAACTGAACAGGTTGTCAATATTGCAAAAATAAACAAAATAGCACCTCTCTTTCACCATCTCAACATGACCAAATCCAAAAACCATTCAGCACATATTGGAATATTGGTTAGGTTTGTCAATGATAACATAAAATCTGCAGATTTGAACATTTTCAATATCAAACAATATTCAAGGTAATCAACATGACATCAACCAACGAAAAAAACCCACATTATAAAAGGTCTAATCTATGCACTAACCTTTGGGTTGTCCATACCTCAGAGACCACTGTTCACCCGAAATCAGCCACAGAGAAACACTACGCCAAAATTGGCTTTTAAAAGCGCACCTACAACAGCGCTTATTCACAAAAGCGCTTTCGTAGGTTTGGTTAAAAACAAAATAAAAAAACACGCTAGAAAAGCGCTCTTAAAGGGGGGCAATGAAAGCGCTTTTCAAAAGCGCTCTTATAGGAGGTGGGTATGAAAGCGCTTTCCAAAAGCGCTCTTAAAGGGTGGGTTATGACAGCGCTTTTCAAAAGCGCTCTTATAGGGGTCTTATAGGGGGTGGATATGAAAGCGCTTTTGAAAGCGCTCTTAAAGGGGGGGGGTTACGAAAGCGCTTTTAAAGAGAAAGCGCTGGTATAGAGTGGCCTATGAAAGCGCTTCTGAAAAGCGCTCTTGTAGCCCTCATTAAATATTTTTAAAACTAAAACACGCTCTTTTATTTTAATTTCCAGAAACATTCTGAAAGTTCTTCTTCTTCCTCTCACGCTATTACTGTTCTTCCGTCTAAACCACTCACCCTCTAAACCACTCACCCTCACGTCTGAACCACTCACCGTCCGTCTCAACCACTCTCCGTCGTCTTCTCACCTTCAGGCCACCGCCGCCGCCGCCGCTGCCGCCGCCGTTCTGTGGGTGGGATTTTAGGGTTTTCTTGGTCAAAATCAACATCTTCTTGCTGCTTCTGTTCAGGTAAAATCTTCCCACTATTTAGTAGAACTTGTAATTGCAAATGAAATTTCTGGTTTGGTTATGAGCAGATTCTTTAGTAAATATATCTTGGTTTATGCAAACAACTCCAACCACAATGACCCTTTCATCCATACACTGCAAATTCAATTATTTTAGCTTTGGATGTATTGTTTTTAGTTTCATCTTAATCAATCTCTGGTGCACTTCTGGTGGTGATAATTTAATCCATTGTTTATAAAAAAAAATATTTTAGCTTTTGATATATTGTTTTTGGTTTCATCTTCATCAATTTTTCCTTTGTGTCTGTTTATAATTTGATGGGCATGGTATTTTGAAACGTAGACTATTTGTTTTTATGAGTGGATTTTTTTTTTATGATGAACAAACATTGTTGATAATCTTAATTTTGGCAAGTGAAACATGAATCTAAACAAATAGTACAAACATTGTTGATAATCTTAAAATTTAAAATGATGAGATAATATTCTATTTATGTTCTAAAAATGTTCAAATTACATAAAGACGAAAAATGATTCATTGTAGCTATTTCATAGCATTAAAATCGTAGAAATAGTTATATTTTAAAAAAATTAATATACTTATTTGTTTTTAAGATGTTAAGTAGTTGGTGCAAAAAAGAAAAACTATCTCTTGAATTTTACTATTTAAAAAAAATTAATATACTTATTTGTTTATAGTTCTATTTAATATCAATTTAGTGTCTCTCAACCAGTTTTTTGGTTTGTGGACTTATATTACCTTGAAATAAGGTAATGTCTTTAAGAAATCGGGTATTCTGATTAGGTATTCTATTATGATGATAGCTATTTATTATCTTGACAGAATTCCTTAGTACCTGATAGAGAAACCAAGAAGCATTTGTTTAGCTTAATTAAGTCATGGATAAGACATGGATGAGATCAAACCGATTGTCGAAAGAGTACGAGAAAGGGGTATGGGAATTCGTTGAGTTTGCGGTTAAGCACTCCGAAGACCCGCTTCGAATGTCGTGTCCTTGCTTGGGTTGCTGTTATGGGGATAAGGTTGACGGGAAACAGTTGGGATCCCATTTACTACGGTTTGGAATTGATAGAAGTTATACATGTTGGACAATGCATGGTGAGAAAAGTAACGGGAATGCTGGGTCGAGTTGTAATAGGAAGTATGCTTCAAACGACGATTGCACAGACACATACGATTGCGATCGAGTCGAAGAGATTGCAGAAGCGCTTGAAGAAGATCTTGCGGATTATCCCAAAATGTTTGAGAGGTTGGTAAGCGATGCAGAGAAACCGTTGTATGATGGTTGTTCAAAATTCACAAGATTGTCTGCGGTGTTAAAGTTGTACAACTTAAAGGCGGACAATGGATGGTCGGATAAAAGTTTCACAGAGTTATTAGCCCTTATGAAAGATATGCTACCAGAGGATAATGTTCTTCCCAATCGAACGTATGAAGCCAAAAAGATGTTGTCCTCTATTGGCATGAGCTATGATAAGATACATGCATGTCCAAACGATTGCGTTTTGTTTCGAAACGAGTATGCAACGTTGAATGAGTGTCCTAAATGTGGTGCCCCTCGATATAAGAAAAAGTTGTCTCCTGCTAAAGTCTTATGGTATTTTCCTATAATTCCGAGATTTAGACGCATGTATCGTAGTGAGACCGATTCAAGACACTTGACTTGGCATGCAGATGAAAGAATTATTGATGGAAAGTTGCGACATCCGGCAGACTCACCACAATGGATGAAAGTTGATACTGAATATCCTGAATTTGGAAAAGAAGCAAGAAACCTTCGGTTGTCATTGTCTACTGATGGAATGAACCCGCATGGTATTCAAAGTATCTTGCATAGCACATGGCCTGTGATTCTTATGATCTATAACCTACCTCCGTGGCTATGTATGAAGCGTAAGTACATGATGTTATCAATGCTAATTTCTGGGCCTAAACAACCAGGGAATGACATAGACGTATACTTGGCACCGTTAATCGAAGATTTAAAGTTTTTGTGGGACAACGGTGTGGAGGTTTACGATGGGTATAGGAAGGAAAGTTTCAACTTGAGGGCAATGTTGTTTGGAACAATTAATGATTTTCCAGCATACGGAAATTTATCCGGGTACAGCAATAAAGGTCAAAAGGCGTGTCCCGTTTGTGAAGATGAAACCGATACGACACGATTGGATCTTTGTCAGAAGAATGTCTTTCTCGGTCATCGTAGATTCTTAAATTCTAATCATCACTACCGTGGGTGGAGAAAAGCATTCAACGGAAAGGCCCAACATGGTACAGCCCCGCCTTTTTTGTCAGGTGATCAAATTTTTGAAAAGGTGAAAGATGTGAGCACTCAGTTTGGCAAGCCTTTTGCACATTCACTTGTCAAGGGTGGGTGGAAGAAGAAGTCCATTTTTTTTGAACTTCCATATTGGAAGTCGTTGTACGTAAGACATTTCCTGGATGTTATGCATATTGAAAAAAATGTATTTGACAGCGTTATAGGTACGTTACTCAATATACCAGGAAAGTCTAAGGATGGCGTTAACATAAGGAATGACATGGTAAACATGGGGATGAGAACTGAATTGAGACCCGTGACGAAAGGAAGACGAACATATCTGCCACCTGTTGTTTACACTCTATCTAGAAAGGGGAAGAAAACATTGTGTAAGTTCCTCAGTGAAGTTAAAGTTCCAGAAGGCTACTCTTCAGATATTAGAAGACTTGTGTCCATGAAAGACATCAAGTTAAAGAGTTTGAAGACGCATGATTGTCATGTTATAATGGAACATTTTTTACCAATAGGTATACGTTCTATTCTGCCAGAAAAAGTAAGAAGTGCAATAACTAAGTTGTGTTTCTTCTTCAGGTCAATTTGCAGTAAGGTGGTCGATCCCGCGATCTTACCAACATTGCAAAAAGAGATAGTTGTTACTTTATGTGATCTTGAAATGTATTTTCCTCCCTCGTTTTTTGACATAATGGTTCATCTAGTCGTTCATCTTGTGAAAGAGACACAATTGTGCGGACCAGCTTATATGAGATGGATGTACCCTGCTGAACGTTATATGAAAATATTAAAAGGGTACGTGAAAAACAGAAGTCGACCGGAGGGTTGTATTGCCGAACGATACGTTGTTGAAGAAGCGGTTGAGTTTTGTACTGAATATCTGTCAAATGTTCAATCAATTGGACTCCCCAAATCTCATATTGTCGAAAAAAAAGAAGGAAAAAGGCTAATTGGAAATAAAGTTGTGACAGTATCAATGGTCGAACGGGATCAAGCGCACTTGTATGTTCTGCACAATGAGATTGAGGTTGAGCCGTATGTTGAAATGCACAAGGTTGTTCTCCGAGATTTAAATCCAAATAGAAATGAGAACTGGATAGTACGAGAGCACAATCGAAGTTTCATACCGTGGTTTAGGGATCATATTTATTCAAAGTATCGTTCAGATCCTGCTTCAGTAACAGAAAGGTTGAGATGTTTAGCCTATGGTCCAAGTGTAATTGTGCTTTCTTATAGCGCATACGCAATTAATGGATACACATTTTATACCAATTAATTGTCAATTCTAAACCGTTTATTAATTATTTTTTACATTTTAATTTTAGACTGCTCCTATAAAACCCACAGTTAAGGGTAAAGGGATTTTACAGGAGGAGGAGTCCGTTGCATCACTAAAAGAGGTACATTTAAAGTGTTAATAATTAATCTGAATCTAAATCTGCATGATTTTATATTTTACATAACTTATATGATTTTTAGGCATCCGCTCGAGAGTCACAACAAGTGACGCAGCAAGTTCGTACCGTACCACCCACTGGTCCTCCGAAGCCAGCGGGAAAAAAAGGCGGTGCTTTTGTGCCTCGGTACCGGTCGACGCTCGCAACAATGGTTGATATGTCCGATTTGAAGGATGGTGCTTTACGTGAAATCGTTATGGATGAGAGTGTCTTCGGTATTGAATTCAAGTCACTTATTACACTTGATGACTTGGAGGAGATTTTTAAGCATGATCAACTAGGCGTCAATAACATGCACTCATACATTCGGTAATATTCCCTCATCCGATATATTATTTAATTAGTCCCACAATATAATTTATTTACACATTTCAATGAAAATAATCTAATGTTTATTATGTTTTTATTTAAGGTTGTTGTATGACAGAGTGTTGCGCGGGACTCCGTTGTCTAACAGATTCCGTTTCGTGTCTTCCGCCCACTGCAGCGGAATGGCAATTGATTCGGAACCGGAATCAGTTAGACAGCGCTTAGTAGATAGATTCATGTCCACCGGCAATACAGAATGTCTGCATCTTTGGGCGTATAATACCCGACCAGTAGTGTTAGTTTCTCATTCTTTGTTCATCTAATCTCTGTTTCTTTTGTGTATAGCAAAATTTTCATATAACCTATTGTTTTTATTTATAGAGCACACTGGTTGCTGCTTGCTATCAACCCTATAAGGGAAGTCGTGTATTATCTGAATTCGGTAAATGGTGAATGGACCAATTATCCGGCCATGAAGGACATCGTTGATTTGTAAGTGGGATCGTTCTAAATATATATTCGTGTATATTTATATATATATATATTTACTTATTTGTGGGATTGATCTAAACATATGCTTTTATATATTTGTTAATTAGATCAATACAAGTGTTCCGAAGTCAACGGGACGCACAGGTATCCCGAACTACATCTAGCAACATTACTTGGATCCAAGTGCAGGTACATTATTTTTCACAATGTTGCTTATAATATATTTATGCTACTTGATAAAACAATGCACAACTATAGAATCTTATTTGTTTTTCTATGTAGTGTCCGCAACAGAAAAACAGTTACGATTGCGGATACTTTGTATTGAGGTTTATGAAAGAAATCCTTCAGGCAAATCAATTAGAGATTCCGCTCACGGTATGAATTTATAACTTAAGATAATTTCATATAATTTATTACATTTAACTAAATGTATCATTCATATTTTGTTTTTGTTTTGTAGTACCTTGACGAATTCCGTGCCGCTGGATACCCGAGACTTAAGTTGGAAGAAATAAAAGAGGATTTGTGTCATTTTTATATTAAGCGCTTTTTCATGTAGGATTTGTGTCGAATTGAAGTACTATAATATTATTGATGTTGTAATGATGTATATATATAATTTTGGATATTATAATGGTATTATATTAGTATATATATATATATATTGTCTTACTGATGGCTGAAATAATATCGTCGAAAATAAATTACAGGTCGAAAATATTACAGGCTGAAAACATATTACAGGTCGAAAATATTACAGGTCGACTGGGAGGATTAAATTACAGGCTGCACATTAAAATACCTCATTTAGCTACTAAAGCGCTTTTTAAAAAAGCGCTCTTAAAGGCCCACATACTAAAGCGCTTCTTTTTAAAAGCGCTGCCAAAGATTACTAAAAAAGCAAAAAAAAAAAACAACATACTAAAGCGCTTTTGTAAAAGCGCTCTTATAGGGGGGGCTATCAGAGCGCTTTTTCTGGAAAAAGCGCTCTTAAAGCCCACCCTATAAGAGCGCTTTTATAAAAGCGCTTTAGTATGTTGCGTTTTTTTTTTATTTTTTACTCTCACAGGTGGGCCTATCACAGCGCTTTTCTGGAAAAAGCGCACTTAAAGGGGGGCCTACCAGAGCGCTTTTTCCTGAAAAGCGCTCTTAAAGGGGGGCCTACAAGAGCGCTTTTTCCAGAAAAGCGCTCTTATAGGGGGGCCTACCAGAGCGCTTTTAAAAGCGCTTTCGTAGCCTATGCCAGCGCTGGCTTTGGCAGCGCTTTAAAGCGCTATTAAAGCCCAAAAAAAGCGCTCTTGTAGCTGTTCCATGTTGTAGTGAAACAAACAATGAAACCCTAAGATTTTCATTCTTCATTTTCCAGAAACCCTTCTCAAATTGTTGCAAAAACAATAACTATTCACACAAACACACAACCATAGCCACAGAGATCATAATGAAACCCTAAATGTTACCGTCATTTTCCAAATACTTAAAATCCTTTAGAAATTTTTGTAGAAGAAGAAAAAAAGACAACAGATCCGTAGATCCAAAAACACAAAGAACAAAAATCAGAAAAATCTCACCAAAGTTCTGGAACCATAACATCATCTTCATATCCTTCAACACTCAGTAAACTGAGAACATCAAAACCCTCTTCATCACCACTTAGTAACAACAAAAAACCCCAGATCTGAAGAAGAAGATGCTCACCTTATGTTCAGATAACCGCACCGTCGGCGAAGCTTCCCTCTTTCGCGTGAGTCAACACCACCAAACCTGAAACAACAAACACCAAATCAAAATCAAAATCGAACATGTCTGAAACTCAATAATAACAATGAAGAAGGAGACGGAGAAGGAAGAAGAAGATGAAGGAGGAAGACGAATAGGGAGAAGACGAAGAGAGGGAAGAGTGAAGAAAGAAGAGGAAGAGAGGGAAGAGAGAGAAGACGAATAGGGAGAAGACGAAGAGAGGGAAGAGTGAAGACAGAAGAGGAAGAGTGAGAAAGTCTCCAACATTGCATCTGGGATTGTGATTAGAAAGCAACATTGGGAGTAAGGAAAACATGAAAAAGGGTACAGTTTGTGCTTAGAGGAGCAACTATCCTCCCCCTGTTCGGTTAGATCACAAACAATAGGACAAATAGTACATTAGTTGACCAATAGAGAGAGCTGCATAAGAAACTAAGAGTTAGATGATAACCAAAGTCAGAATTTAGTCCCAAAAAGTATTATTTGGACTCATTTTGACCCTCAAAATAATAGGTGGCATTTTTTAACCAAAGGGCATCTTGGTCTTTGCCAGGTACTTGTATTTTCTTATTTTATAGATAGAGGAGGAAAAACAACGCAAATAGTAATTGAGCTAAAAGTATACTCCATAATCACATATCTCATTATTTTGAGAGAATTAAATGAGATAAAATAATTTACCTAAGGTTTAAATGTGATTTTGATCTCTTTATTTTGATCAAAATTAACTTTTAATTATCTTATTTCTATAATCAGGTTTTGGTTTCCATTTATTTTGCAATTTTGGCTTGTTTTTAGTCCCTAATTATTTTTTATGATATTGAAGGTGAAAAAAAACTAAGAATAGGAGTTTGAATTGTGTTGGTTTAAAAAAAATTCAAAATGAATGCATAGGTATAGGTAAAGAGTTAAGGAATAGAGTTGACATGCGATAATAATCATAGTTCATCCTACAACTTAGTACTTACTTATATTCCTTTTCACATTTGAAGAATTTTTATCACTATAATCCAATTGACTACAATAACTAAACCATTTTCTAGTCCAACAAACTATACCTTAGATTTTACAACACAAATATTTGAGTTTTCACAACATGCCAATACTCATACAAATTATGAAGGTGAGAAAAATACAAGGAGATGGGGTGGGGGGATGTGAAATGGTGAGTCTCTTTTCTCAATTTACAAAAGTGAGATAATCACTTAATGTGTTATAATTGTAACTTATTAATTTCTAAATCACTTGACAAAGGTGAAATAATTACTTAATTGGATGAATAGACTTAATCCACAAAACCGGCTGGGCCGGCCCAATGGCCAAGCTACTCAAGTTAGGGCTTTAAGCCTCAAAAGTTTGGGCTTACAAAATACCTCAAATTTTTTTCATTTAATTATAAAAATATATAATGACACTTGAGTAACATATATTATTATAGTTGAATTGGTAAAATATAGGTCTCTTATTCTTACAAAATTAATATTTTAAAGGTTTCACTTTTAAATTTTGTTTTAGACCTCTAAACTGGTTGGGTCGGTCCAGAAAACCGGAAGGGTTTGATAAGGTTTCTAATACTCAAAATAAAAGACATAAAGTGATGATTCAATTCCTGAGGTGAAAAATATGATGTATGGTGTTTGAGAGTTTACAAAAATCCTAATTTTAATCAAAATTGTATCTTCTAAAGAGAGACTTGAAACCCAATGATTTTTGTGAAATATTCCTTTAAATTTTGTATTTTTGCATAGTATAGGAGACTCATAGAACCATAAATAGGAATTAGGAGCACTAGTCTTTACACCATAGAGGTGAAAAGATTATCTCCATGGTGTATTTTTCAACAATAATAAGAGTTTGTTGTATCTATTTAGACTAAAGGACACGAGACAACAAAAATGGATGGAATTCTAAATTGACTGTGATTTTGATTTGAAGAATTTATTTTGAAAAAGCGAATAGTGTAGTAGATTGAGTAGGAAAAAAAATAATGTGTGCAATTTTTGTCATGAAGCGAACCATAATGTTAGAAGAACTCGTGCATCTTAGTTTTGTTTTTGAATTAACATATAAAAATATTACTTTTTTTTTTGTCGTTGAAACAAACTATAAAACACTTTAATAATGGAAATTTCTTTACAGATCCCCCAGCGGTGAAAATCTCAGCTGGAAATCTGAAAATAACCTTTGGAAATGTATCTCCGAAAAATTGGGATTTTGGTTAATTCGGAGATGCATCTCCTAAAACACAAAAAAAAATTAGAATTTTGAATAATTCGGATATGCATATCCGAAAAAACCCCCAAAAATGGTCAGAGGTTTTTTCGGATATGCATATCCGAATTAATCAAATCCCAAAAAATTAAATTTTTTGAGATATTGATTAATTCAGATATCATAAAATTGATATAATTTATAAGTTATGATAAGACCATACTACAAGGGGATCGTGGCCACCGAGGGTGCCGAGGATTGGGATACCGATGAGGAAGAGGAAGTTGAAGAGTGATGTTCCCAGGGCCTGCGAGCCCGATTTTTTTTTGTTGGTTGGCCTGCGAGCCGTTTTATTTTGTTCGAAAAATGGGCTCAGCCCGGTCTGTTTTGGAGCCTATGTGCTCGTATTTTGTACTACTTGGATATGGCTGGTCTTCCCAGAATGCAGTTGTAGAGGGACTCGCAGTCGATGACAAGGAACTAGGTCTTAATTACCCGCGCAGTTTCGCGTTCCCCGAGTGTGAAGAGGAGTTCGACGTAACCCCACGATTTGGAGGTGGACCCATTGAAACCTTGGAGGTTGGCGCCAACGTATGGGGTCAGGTGGGACTCGTCGAGTTGGAGAATTTTGAACAGTTGCGAGTACATGAAGTCGCACGAGCTTCCTTCGTCGACCAGGATCCGGCGGAAGTCGAAATTTTCCATCCTCGCTTGGATGATCATAGGGATGTTGGCGTTAGGGGAGCCCCCGGGTAGCTCTTCCAGGTAGAAGGTAATAAGCTCTGATCTCCCTTTGAATTTCCTGAGTGTGGGGCCAAGGTCG
Source organism: Vicia villosa (assembly GCF_029867415.1). Taxonomy (NCBI): domain Eukaryota; kingdom Viridiplantae; phylum Streptophyta; class Magnoliopsida; order Fabales; family Fabaceae; genus Vicia; species Vicia villosa. The sequence goes on along the minus strand of NC_081180.1, from coordinate 98,637,661 downwards.
GCGGTCTTGTCGATGAGCTCATCGAATTTCCTTTTAATTGAGCCAACAGAAAGTTGACCGTGGACGGCCCCGTTGGAAATGACCAGAGCCGTGGGGAAATTTTCCCATTGGATGTACGCTGATTCCATCTCTCGAGGAGGTAGGAAATCCTCGGGTCTTGAAATGCTGAAGGCGACTTGGACGGGTCGAGGATCGGGGGATCCGTCATCTTCGAATTTATCTTGTCTCCTGGTTTCTCGCTAGGGTGTCACCTTTCTTGGCGTACTTGGAAAGGCGTCCTTCCTTGATCATTGTTTCGATTACGTCTTTAAGGTGAACGCAATCCTCAGTCAAATGGCCGTAGCTTTTGTGGTATTTGCACCACTTGGATTTGTCAGTTTCTGGTCGGGTGGCACCTGGTTTGGGGAAGCGGACTCCAGACTCTTTAAACTCGGTACTTTTGCACTCTGCCAGTATTCGCTTGCGGGAAGAGTATTCATGAACATATCAACCAGTTCGGATTCAGAAAGTGGTGGATTAACTTGAGCAGCCATTTCTCTCCACCTTTGGGCATATTCTTTGAATGTCTCATTGGTCCTTTGCACTTGATTTTGAAGTTGCAACCTAGTCGGTGCCATGTCAATGTTATACTGATATTGCTTGAGGAAAGCATCAGACAAATCCTTCCAAGATCGGATTCTATTACGCTCCAGATTCATATACCAGTTCAGAGATGCCCCAGATAAGCTATCTTGGAAGCAATGGATGAGCAATGAGTCATTGTGGATGTGAGAAGCCATCTTACGACAATACATGATGATATGGCTCTTTGGACAGCTCAAACCCTTGTACTTCTGGAAGTCGGGAGTCTTGAACTTAGGAGGGACAACCAGATTAGGAACTAGACACATATCCTCAGCATCCATCCCATAGGCACTAAATCCTTCAATGGCTCGAATTCTTTCCTCAAGGATTTTATACTTCTCAGCAGATTTCTCAACGGGTCGAGCTCTTTCAGCAGTTGGTATTGTTTGCATTTCTGGATTAGCAGAACGAGTACCACAGAAAGCAGGAATAGGAATCTCTGTTTGAGAAGGCGGCGCAGGGAATGGGAAGACGGGATCAGCCATAGTCATTGCTCCAGAAGTCACGGGTATAGTCCCACCTTGGTTTGGAGCTCCAAGGGTATCAACAGTCATGAAGTTGAATGGCATCCCAAGAGTAGCATTAGTCCTTGCTTGGAACTCAAATGGAGTAGAAGAAGGTGGAACGACCTCAAGTTGGCTAGCAGCAGCTTGGTTACCAACAACGGGAATCTCTTGTGTAGCAGGAACCCTTTCAGTTCGCAAGGCTTGGATAGCTTCCAGGATAGCATCGACCTTAGTTTTCATTTGATCCATCTCTTCTCTAATGGCAGCTTGATCTTGTTCGTAATTCTCCATGATTCTTCTTCTGTGAGCTCTTGTCAGATATCGGTGTGGAGGAATCGTCTTGACTGATCTGATGGAGAGAAATAGGTAAGAGTATTGGTAACCATGAATGCACAGGAATGAATGCAAAATGTTAATGATGATGCAAATGCAACATAAATCAGGATCAAGGCCTCTTGGATAACAGCTTTTCATGGTCATAAGATATGGTCGAACCCTCCAGATTCAGAGATTCGACGTTGCTTTCTGGATAAATAGCTCGTGCATGAGTCAAAGATGGTCGAACCCTCCAGATTCAGAGGTTCGACGTTGATTCTGATAGATAACCTTTGCATAAGTCAAATAAGGTCGAATCCTCTAGATTCAGAGGTTCGACGTTGATTCTGATAGATAACTGATGTATAGCTTCTGTATAAGTCAAATGTTCCAGGATCAAAGGTTCGACGTTCTTCTGAGTACCAGGAGGACCAATAGTCACCAACAGAACATGTACCTGTATCTGTAAAGGATATGATTCCCTCCCCACTCACTGGTGTAGTCTAGGTCAGGGTAGGTCAATATGGCAACCAGCGTTATCAGTTCTCCTGAGATACCACCATTGTTGCATCTACATGCCAACGATGATACCCCATTTGAACCTCGACTGGGCGTGGGTCTCATGATCGCACTAGACAAGACCTGACATCTCATCGGCGTCATGACTATCCACTCTATCCTAGGTATCCTATGTGTCACTCTGGCCTGGGTATTGGGCCTTTTACCTCATAGAAACAACCCACCCAACCTGCAAACAGAGAAAATATGTGGCCCCCACGGGGACCCATAATATAGTCCAGAATGCGAGAAAATAAACATGATATGCGAGCAGTAAATAGTCATGATATGCAAGGCATAAAGAAATAAGGCAATAAAGCAGTAAAGCAATAAAGCAATAAATCAATAAATGAACACCCAAAGAAAAGAAAACAAACACAAGCTAGGATCGACTCGCTAAGAATGGACCGGCACAGGTCTATCACATCCCCAGTAGAGTCGCCAGCTGTCGCACGCTCGCGAAAATCAGACAGAGTCGCCACCAATATATTTATCCCAAAGAGGGAAAGGAATATCAGAAAACCTAGAATAAGGATAAGAGAAGGTCTTGCGACCAGAGATAGGGTACGAGAGTCGGTTACGCAAGGGGAAGGTGCTATCACCCCTCACGTCTGTGGTACTCCACAGGATCCACTTATGTTTGTTCTATTCTAAGGGTGTATAAATCTAAAGCTTAATTACTAAGGGAATGCATGCAAATGAAAAAAGAAGAAACACGGGGAAAATAAGGTTTATAAATAATTGTGCTCGTTCAAGCCCCGCGACTTGATGCCTACGTATCCTTTTCAGGAATCAGAGCGTCGTAGTTCGGCTCTTTAGTTTTTGTTTGTTTTGTGTTTTTTAGTTGAACAGTTACATTCGCACTCCGCTGCTCGACCTCTGGAGTCTTAAGCTGGGAATGGAGCGGAAATAACATGTCCGATTAGGAGGAAAGAGAATGCCCTGAAGGCAAGAGAAAGATTGCCTCGGAGGCAAGAGAGAGAATATAAAAATTGGTTTGTGTCTTTTAGGTGTAATTCCATGATGGACAAAAACCCACTACAAGGCTTCGCATCACTTCCTTACTTTGCTTAGCTCTGAGCCTTTATTAGATATTTTGAAGTGTTTTTGGTTAGGTGTCTTTTAAGGGGATTTAATTTGTGACTTGAATCATGCCTTAAAAAGAGTTTTTTGAATATTTAGAGAATGCACATCGAGGCCTACGCCACAATCGTTTCTCTAAATGAAATACAGTTTTTGAATAATTAGAGAATGCACATCGAGGCCTACGCCACAATCGTTTCTCTAAATAGGGGTTAAGAAATACACCGAGGCCTACGCCTCAATCATTTCTCTTCCGCTAAGTGGGAAAGAACATACATCGGGGCCTACGCCCCAATCATTTCTTTCACACTAAAAAAGGCATTAGCATGATTCGCGTCGTCCTTTATTAATGTTTTAAAAGTTGAAAAGGAAAAGAAGGGAAACTAGCCTAAAATGATCAACTAGTCTAATGTCATGATTATACCTAAATGTTAGGATTATAGGTCCTATACTAAAGGGGCACACAAATGAAACCACCATTACAAGTAAAAAATTACAAGTAAACAAAGGTACAAAATTAGTACAAAATTGACTAAAAGAATGACTTGAAAGTATAGCACAAAACATGAAAACAAATGATTCAAAATATTGTACAAAATGAATTAAAAGATACTATTTATTTATTGTTTATGATTTTTATGAAGACAAAGAATTCTAATTAAGCAAAAAAAGAATTAAGAGTTAGTCTAAAACTAATATTTTTGTGATTATTCACTATGACAAAAATCATGTCAAAGTCTAAGGATTAGTAAGCAAAATTAGCAATCTAATTACTCAAAGAAATGGTAAAAAAACTAATTAACCTAGATAAAAGAAAATGGAAACAGGGGGTATGGATTCTGAATTATGGTGGGGAATAGCAATATGGGCGCAAGGCCCAGCCAGAGTTGGCCCAAGGAATGTTTTGTTACAGATTTTTGTGTGACAAAAGTGATGGTGCAATGGACCAAGGGATGGTATGGATAGCAAATTCGTGGCAGGCCCAAGGTTTTCGAATTGATCCAGATACAATTGTTATCTCTTCAGATTAATGCTTATTGATTCAATTAATTAAGATTTATGACAATAATTAAGAGATTAACCATATCATAATTGATTACACTCAGTATTATTAACCTGAAGCAACCTAATAAACGAAAATACAAAGAGGGCTTAGGGTTTACCTGGCTGCGACCCAGCTTCTCAACCGCGCCAACCTCTTCGTCTCACCCTCTTTCACGGCGGCGGCTTCTCTTTAGCTTCTCCGATGAGCTCTTTCTCTTCGTCTCTAATCAGAGGTTCTCTGCCGTCGCGAATCTCACCTTCAACGCTGTCCTCTCATCTCTCGTCAATCTCCTTCTCTTTCTCTTTTACGTATGCTGATGATGTTGTTTGCAGATGATACGGTCAAAGTGGTGCTCAAAGCTATCGCGATGAATGTTGAGGTTGTAAATCGATGATGATGATGATGATGAAGCAGAAGCTTTATAGTGATAAGGATATCGATTCAAAGAAGCCAGAGACTCTCGGTTGAATCTCGATTCGTGGCTAATGCTTCGGTTGCGAACAGATGAAGGCGATTGGCGAGCTGTGATCGATGAAGAATCCTGATGAATATTCCATCGTGAGTTTTTTCGTTACAACCTTTTCTTTCTTATCTTTTTCTATCGATCTCTTCTTCTCCGTTTTGATCTTTTCTAAAGTTGTTGTTGTGCGTGATTGTACCAATTACTGGTGATGCGTGAGGTTGCAGAGAAGAGCTGAGGATGATTGAAGTATGTGGATTGGTGAAGATGATGGGTGACTGAAGATGGAAATGGTGGTGGTTCTGTGGTGAAGTGGTGATTGAAGAGTGAAGAAGTGGAGAAAGTCAGAGAGTGAAGGAAATTGAAGGTTCAGAGTGAAGGATGGCGGTGATGAAGATTGGATCGAGAGAGAGAGAGATTGATGAAGATGGTTCCCGGTCTGAAGTGAAGCCCAGTTCTGATTTATAGAGATAGAGGAGGTTGAATTTCTGAGGTTAGTTTGCTTCTAGCTTTCTCTTGTATTCTCCTTCTGTTAGTTAGTTAGAGGCTGTAACTAATTCTGTTAGTTAGTTAGGTTGGTTGGGATAGTCGGTTAGAGACTGTTAGGATTGGTTATAGGTTGTTATCATGCTGTTAGGATTAAGTTAGAGATAATTGGTTTAAAGTTATAACTGTTTTTGTTAACTGTTAAAAAATGGAAGTAGATAGAAATGGATTAGGGATCAAGTTTGAAATGTACAGGGCTGAATGGTATATGACTATGATTTTGCATTTAGTTTGTATTGTTTGGATTTTCTTGATGATAGGTTCGAGACATGAAGATTGCAGTCAGTTATAATTAGAATAAATTCTGATATGGCAGCATTGGTATTTTTTGCAGGTAGCAGCAGAATTGTCGCAAGGATGCGCCGCTTGGGAATAATGTGGTGAAGACGGCAAACTTGAATGAGGAGGCTTGGAGTTGATGTTTGCACATGAAGGACTTGTAAGAGCGTAGGCGACATTGAGGCGACTTGTATCTAGACCGTGACATGAAGTTCAACAACATAATATCTCTCATGTTTAGATTTCTGTTTGTAATGTGACAACATGACATTTGGACTCTTGGATAAGTATATTTTGTAAAGGATTTTCTTTTTTTTTCAATTCATGTTGTAATAGCCTTTGAACAAGAATAATGAACATGTAATATATTGGATGTTGAATGGACTTGGAGTCAAGATGATTGCCTAATTTTTTCTTTCAATGCCTTGCCTTCCAAAACGAAATGGATCCTCATAGACTTTGAATGAACTTGTATTGACGTCATTGAATTCAGAATTGAAGCACTCTTTATATGATTACGCAATGCGTATGCATAGAACCACAAACTCGAACTATGTTGAGAGTTTATCGGATACTCCAAGAAAAGCATATGAATCTTTTTTTTTTCTTTTTTTAACAAACTAGAGTTAACTCTTGATGAATGAACATGCTTTCCATGATGCTTAAATAACCTCGTACATGCCATTTTCCTCTAGTTCCAAGTAACTTGTTTCTCGAGGCTTTCTCTTACTAATATGCGCCAATAACCAAATGAATTCACCAAGTATCGCACCATAATTCAAGCAATGCCCCGTATAATTGTATCCAAACTCAATAAGAAAATTTTTCTTGATTAAATGAATATGGGAACAAACCCTGATCAAATTGATGCCTTCAACCTATTACCACTGATTTAATGAACCAATGTTATTCTTGATGAATGAATGCATGATGTGTTAGATGATTTAGGGGAGGGATATGCAAATGGAATGCGAAGCCTGAGCCAGATAGATATAAAATTGGATGGGCAAATTTTGGGGTGCAACAGCTGCCCCTATTTAATCATCTTTAACCTGACGGTGAGATTGGCGTTAGCCTTTCGAACGTTCGAGGTAGAAGAAGATTAAATACCAAGTGAACCTGAAAATTTGCCTGAAAAAGAGATGGAATCCACTAGGGTGAAAATGATATCAACTCTGAGTTGAGGTACATTAACTCGGGGTTACCATGAAATAAACATCGACTCTGGGTCGAGAAGGAAGGAAAGAAAATCAACTCTGGGTTGAAAACAAGAGATAGACATCAACTCTGGGTTGAGAGAAGGAAGGATGAAAAATTAGAAATAACCGTCAACTCTGGGTTGAGTGGGAAAGACAAGAGATAACCGTCAACTCGGGGTTGAATAAAAGATAATCGTCAACTCTGGGTTGAGTGGGAAAGATAAAAGATAACCGTCAACTCGGGGTTGAGTGGGAAAAGACAAGAGATAACCGTCAACTCTGGGTTGAGTGGGAAATGAGAAAAGATAACCGTCAACTCTGGGTTGAATAAAAGATAACCGTCAACTCTGGGTTGAGAGGGAAAGGAGGAAAGATAACCGTCAACTCTGGGTTGAATGGGAAAAATATCAACTCTGGGTCGAATAAAAGATGACCGTCAACTCTGGGTTGAGTGGGAAAAAGAATCAATTCTGGATTGAACAAAGGACAACCGTCAACTCTGGGTTGAGTGGGAAAAAGATCAACTCTGGGTTGAATAGAAGATAACCGTCAACTCTGGGTTGAATAGAAGATAACCGTCAACTCTGGGTTGAGTGGGAAAAGGATAAAAGATAACCATCAACTCTGGGTTGAGTGGGAAAAGACAAGGGATCAACTCTGGGTTGAATAAAAGATAAATGTCAACTCTGGGTTGAGCGGGAAAAGACAAGAGATAACCGTCAACTCTGGGTTGAGTAGGAAAGGTAATTAACTCGGGGTTAAAAGATGAAAGGAAAGTCAACTCTGGGTTGAACACAAAAACATCAACTCTGGGTTGAAGAAAGATGAACATGATTGACTTTAGAAGATGACACCACAATGGTAACTCTGAGTGATCCAGTGGAATATCAACTTGAATACTTTGTAGGGATCTCATCTGATGAGTAACTTGGCTTATGCTTCATATGCAATGTTTGATTTATTTTATGCACCTCTGGAGATGTGATGCAATGAATTCTATATGCAGTGTACTGTTTGATCAGGGTTTCTGTTTTGTGGGAAATAGATTGGACGGAGTTCAGAAACTCTGCTTGATATTCAAGGTGAGGTGGATGCCCCTGCTTTATTGATGATTGGATCATGCGGGTGAAATGATAATGGAAATGCAATGATTATACATGATGCATGCATGACTATGAATGGAATGATTTGTTTCCAAGGTACCGGGGATGGATGGAGAGTGCCTTTGTAGAGATGTCATAGCTTGAAGGATAGCCCTTGTGAAGGTAAGGTGTTTGGCTTGACTCCTCGACACTTGTCTCGATATCTGACATTTGATTGAAGATGAAGAAATGAATTGTCAATAGCTTGCCCCAGTTTGTAAGATCTCTTGAGAAAGAACTTTGATATGCTTGAATCATGGAGATTTGCAATGGTCTTCCCCAGTGTTGATCATGGAGCGAATGCCCCAGATTGAAAGGAACTTTTCCACCAAATGGATGCTTCAGGTATTTGCTTTGTGGATGACCAACCTTTGCCTTTGTAAGACTACTCGATGGAATTTCAATGTTGAACTTTCCTTGGTATCAAGTACTTACTTTCAAGTTAGAGACAATTTTGTTTTGAAAAGGATAATGAGAATGCAATTCACATGTTAATCTCAAAGAAAAGTTTTATTTGTCAAAATGTTGTACTAATACGAACACAAATGACACATCAACATTAGGAGTCAGTTTTGACATGATTTTACAGTTTGTATGCTTTCGGAACAAACCCTGCTTCAATTAGGACTTTCGAGGGTTGTAACGTGGTCGGGTTCACGGTTTAAGAAACAAAGGATAAAGGCTCAAGTTCTACTTAACCCATCCCTTCTTCGTGATGTTCTCCAGTCCTACGTTCAGCTAGTTCGACACAAGTATTCGCCTTTCAAGAAGGATTGTGATGGATGAGGATCTTTTTATGGCTTTGATGGAGGTGGCAGCCACCCTTCGATGCTTTTGTTGATGGTCACAATAACTTGTCCCTTGGAGGGTTTTTTCTTTTGCTTTGTTTTTTTTTCCTAACTTTTGCCTGGACAACAAGTTTCTTTTGATTTTGGTGTTCGTTGTCCAGCGGGATATGCCCTAATTTTTGCCTAAGTCATTTGCTTCAAAGCTTTTCTTTTTTTTCTTTTGACTTAGCGGGCTATTGTTTGTTTTTTTTTATCATGATTCAATACTTTCTTTTCATTCTTTTTGTCTCGTTCGGGAACAAGTTGTATGACTTTTGTGAATGACTTGAAGAAAAGGTTGTGACTGCCTTCTTCTTAGTGGATGAGAGACATCCATTGTGGATTGTGCTCTTCTTTTTTTGTTGTGAGATCTGAGATATGATTGATCCTCTGATGGAATACCTGAAAGTTGAGCGCTCGGTCGCACTAACTGAAGACTACCCTGCCCCTGGTTAAGATTGAGGGTTTTGTTATTTTTTGAAAAGAAACTACTACTCCTTAGGCTCAAAGGGGTTGACGAAGGTTTCACTCCCTTATAACTCCGGTGTTTAGGAATTGAAACAATGCCTGTACATCGTCAGCAGGATCTTTGTTCCAAAAGCATACAGTTAGTAGTTCATGTGTTTTTTGATTTTCATCATTCTCCTTTTTTAGTTGCTTAAGACAAATGAGTTGAATATCGATGAACATAATGACAAAGATGAAATGATTTGAGAAAAACATGTATATTACATTATTTTTATTTATTCAAACAAAATGAGTTTCTTACAATGAGAAGTACTTGATAACAACAAAAGTAATACAATTGAAAATACTAGAGAAATCTATACAATGGCAAGATTGGCCTTATTCTAATGCAAATGAAATGTTCTCTGACAAACATAAAGTCTTCATGGTCCACTGGTGGAAGCTCCGTTGTGAGGTGGCATGGGATTATTGACCACATTAGGTGCCACAGGTGTGAATGTAATCTCCTTTGCATCAAGCAGATCCTGAACCTTGTCTTTGAGAACTCTGCACTCTTCAGTGGTGTGACCAGATCCTCCAGAGTGGAATTCACACTTGGCATTAATCTTGTAATTTGGAGGGAGAGGATCAGGAGGAGGCCTTGCTTCAGCTAATTGAATCAGTTTTTGATCAAGCAAGGCGGCGAGAAGTTGGCTATAGGTCATTGGTACACGATCATACACCCTTTTAGGCCTATTCTGTCTTTGTTGACCTTGTCTTTGTTGATAACCTTGTTGTTGGAAACCTTGTTGTTGTTGCACATATTGTTGATAAGGAACCCAAGGTTGTTGACCAACAGGTGCCACATAAGCTTGAGGAGCGGTGGCGGTCACTTGATAACAAGGAGCTTGATCTTGAGCATAAGCAGCACTAGTCTCACCTTCTTTTTTCTTGACAAAGTTACCCTGAGGTTTCTTGTACCCATATTGGTTTGCAGCAGCAGCATTGGCGGGATTCTGGATCTTACCAATTTTCAAACCATTCTCAATTCTTTCGCCAATCTTGACCAGATCGGAGAAACCAGAAGAAACACTACCAACCATTCTCTCATAATAATGTCCTTGAAGAGTATTCATGAACATATCAACCAGTTCGGATTCAGAAAGTGGTGGATTAACTTGAGCAGCCATTTCTCTCCACCTTTGGGCATATTCTTTGAATGTCTCATTGGTCCTTTGCACTTGATTTTGAAGTTGCAACCTAGTCGGTGCCATGTCAATGTTATACTGATATTGCTTGAGGAAAGCATCAGACAAATCCTTCCAAGATCGGATTCTATTACGCTCCAGATTCATATACCAGTTCAGAGATGCCCCAGATAAGCTATCTTGGAAGCAATGGATGAGCAATGAGTCATTGTGGATGTGAGAAGCCATCTTACGACAATACATGATGATATGGCTCTTTGGACAGCTCAAACCCTTGTACTTCTGGAAGTCGGGAGTCTTGAACTTAGGAGGGACAACCAGATTAGGAACTAGACACATATCCTCAGCATCCATCCCATAGGCACTAAATCCTTCAATGGCTCGAATTCTTTCCTCAAGGATTTTATACTTCTCAGCAGATTTCTCAACGGGTCGAGCTCTTTCAGCAGTTGGTATTGTTTGCATTTCTGGATTAGCAGAACGAGTACCACAGAAAGCAGGAATAGGAATCTCTGTTTGAGAAGGCGGCGCAGGGAATGGGAAGACGGGATCAGCCATAGTCATTGCTCCAGAAGTCACGGGTATAGTCCCACCTTGGTTTGGAGCTCCAAGGGTATCAACAGTCATGAAGTTGAATGGCATCCCAAGAGTAGCATTAGTCCTTGCTTGGAACTCAAATGGAGTAGAAGAAGGTGGAACGACCTCAAGTTGGCTAGCAGCAGCTTGGTTACCAACAACGGGAATCTCTTGTGTAGCAGGAACCCTTTCAGTTCGCAAGGCTTGGATAGCTTCCAGGATAGCATCGACCTTAGTTTTCATTTGATCCATCTCTTCTCTAATGGCAGCTTGATCTTGTTCGTAATTCTCCATGATTCTTCTTCTGTGAGCTCTTGTCAGATATCGGTGTGGAGGAATCGTCTTGACTGATCTGATGGAGAGAAATAGGTAAGAGTATTGGTAACCATGAATGCACAGGAATGAATGCAAAATGTTAATGATGATGCAAATGCAACATAAATCAGGATCAAGGCCTTTTGGATAACAGCTTTTCATGGTCATAAGATATGGTCGAACCCTCCAGATTCAGAGATTCGACGTTGCTTTCTGGATAAATAGCTCGTGCATGAGTCAAAGATGGTCGAACCCTCCAGATTCAGAGGTTCGACGTTGATTCTGATAGATAACCTTTGCATAAGTCAAATAAGGTCGAATCCTCTAGATTCAGAGGTTCGACGTTGATTTTGATAGATAACTGATGTATAGCTTCTGTATAAGTCAAATGTTCCAGGATCAAAGGTTCGACGTTCTTCTGAGTACCAGGAGGACCAATAGTCACCAACAGAACATGTACCTGTATCTGTAAAGGATATGATTCCCTCCCCACTCACTGGTGTAGTCTAGGTCAGGGTAGGTCAATATGGCAACCAGCGTTATCAGTTCTCCTGAGATACCACCATTGTTGCATCTACATGCCAACGATGATACCCCATTTGAACCTCGACTGGGCGTGGGTCTCATGATCGCACTAGACAAGACCTGACATCTCATCGGCGTCATGACTATCCACTCTATCCTAGGTATCCTATGTGTCACTCTGGCCTGGGTATTGGGCCTTTTACCTCATAGAAACAACCCACCCAACCTGCAAACAGAGAAAATATGTGGCCCCCACGGGGACCCATAATATAGTCCAGAATGCGAGAAAATAAACATGATATGCGAGCAGTAAATAGTCATGATATGCAAGGCATAAAGAAATAAGGCAATAAAGCAGTAAAGCAATAAAGCAATAAATCAATAAATGAACACCCAAAGAAAAGAAAACAAACACAAGCTAGGATCGACTCGCTAAGAATGGACCGGCACAGGTCTATCACATCCCCAGCAGAGTCGCCAGCTGTCGCACGCTCGCGAAAATCAGACAGAGTCGCCACCAATATATTTATCCCAAAGAGGGAAAGGAATATCAGAAAACCTAGAATAAGGATAAGAGAAGGTCTTGCGACCAGAGATAGGGTACGGGAGTCGGTTACGCAAGGGGAAGGTGCTAGCACCCCTCACGTCTGTGGTACTCCACAGGATCCACTTATGTTTGTTCTATTCTAAGGGTGTATAAATCTAAAGCTTAATTACTAAGGGAATGCATGCAAATGAAAAAAGAAGAAACACGGGGAAAATAAGGTTTATAAATAATTGTGCTCGTTCAAGCCCCGCGACTTGATGCCTACGTATCCTTTTCAGGAATCAGAGCGCCGTAGTTCGGCTCTTTAGTTTTTGTTTGTTTTGTGTTTTTTAGTTGAACAGTTACATTCGCACTCCGCTGCTCGACCTCTGGAGTCTTAAGCTGGGAATGGAGCGGAAATAACATGTCCGATTAGGAGGAAAGAGAATGCCCTGAAGGCAAGAGAAAGATTGCCTCGGAGGCAAGAGAGAGAATATAAAAATTGGTTTGTGTCTTTTAGGTGTAATTCCATGATGGACAAAAACCCACTACAAGGCTTCGCATCACTTCCTTACTTTGCTTAGCTCTGAGCCTTTATTAGATATTTTGAAGTGTTTTTGGTTAGGTGTATTTTAAGGGGATTTAATTTGTGACTTGAATCATGCCTTAAAAAGAGTTTTTTGAATATTTAGAGAATGCACATCGAGGCCTACGCCACAATCGTTTCTCTAAATGAAATACAGTTTTTGAATAATTAGAGAATGCACATCGAGGCCTACGCCACAATCGTTTCTCTAAATAGCGGTTAAGAAATACACCGAGGCCTACGCCTCAATCATTTCTCTTCCGCTAAGTGGGAAAGAACATACATCGGGGCCTACGCCCCAATCATTTCTTTCACACTAAAAAAGGCATTAGCATGATTCGCGTCGTCCTTTATTAATGTTTTAAAAGTTGAAAAGGAAAAGAAGGGAAACTAGCCTAAAATGATCAACTAGTCTAATGTCATGATTATACCTAAATGTTAGGATTATAGGTCCTATACTAAAGGGGCACACAAATGAAACCACCATTACAAGTAAAAAATTACAAGTAAACAAAGGTACAAAATTAGTACAAAATTGACTAAAAGAATGACTTGAAAGTATAGCACAAAACATGAAAACAAATGATTCAAAATATTGTACAAAATGAATTAAAAGATACTATTTATTTATTGTTTATGATTTTTATGAAGACAAAGAATTCTAATTAAGCAAAAAAAGAATTAAGAGTTAGTCTAAAACTAATATTTTTGTGATTATTCACTATGACAAAAATCATGTCAAAGTCTAAGGATTAGTAAGCAAAATTAGCAATCTAATTACTCAAAGAAATGGTAAAAAAACTAATTAACCTAGATAAAAGAAAATGGAAACAGGGGGTATGGATTCTGAATTATGGTGGGGAATAGCAATATGGGCGCAAGGCCCAGCCAGAGTTGGCCCAAGGAATGTTTTGTTACAGATTTTTGTGTGACAAAAGTGATGGTGCAATGGACCAAGGGATGGTATGGATAGCAAATTCGTGGCAGGCCCAAGGTTTTCGAATTGATCCAGATACAATTGTTATCTCTTCAGATTAATGCTTATTGATTCAATTAATTAAGATTTATGACAATAATTAAGAGATTAACCATATCATAATTGATTACACTCAGTATTATTAACCTGAAGCAACCTAATAAACGAAAATACAAAGAGGGCTTAGGGTTTACCTGGCTGCGACCCAGCTTCTCAACCGCGCCAACCTCTTCGTCTCACCCTCTTTCACGGCGGCGGCTTCTCTTTAGCTTCTCCGATGAGCTCTTTCTCTTCGTCTCTAATCAGAGGTTCTCTGCCGTCGCGAATCTCACCTTCAACGCTGTCCTCTCATCTCTCGTCAATCTCCTTCTCTTTCTCTTTTACGTATGCTGATGATGTTGTTTGCAGATGATACGGTCAAAGTGGTGCTCAAAGCTATCGCGATGAATGTTGAGGTTGTAAATCGATGATGATGATGATGATGATGAAGCAGAAGCTTTATAGTGATAAGGATATCGATTCAAAGAAGCCAGAGACTCTCGGTTGAATCTCGATGCGTGGCTAATGCTTCGGTTGCGAACAGATGAAGGCGATTGGCGAGCTGTGATCGATGAAGAATCCTGATGAATATTCCATCGTGAGTTTTTTCGTTACAACCTTTTCTTTCTTATCTTTTTCTATCGATCTCTTCTTCTCCGTTTTGATCTTTTCTAAAGTTGTTGTTGTGCGTGATTGTACCAATTACTGGTGATGCGTGAGGTTGCAGAGAAGAGCTGAGGATGATTGAAGTATGTGGATTGGTGAAGATGATGGGTGACTGAAGATGGAAATGGTGGTGGTTCTGTGGTGAAGTGGTGATTGAAGAGTGAAGAAGTGGAGAAAGTCAGAGAGTGAAGGAAATTGAAGGTTCAGAGTGAAGGATGGCGGTGATGAAGATTGGATCGAGAGAGAGAGAGAGAGATTGATGAAGATGGTTCCCGGTCTGAAGTGAAGCCCAGTTCTGATTTATAGAGATAGAGGAGGTTGAATTTCTGAGGTTAGTTTGCTTCTAGCTTTCTCTTGTATTCTCCTTCTGTTAGTTAGTTAGAGGCTGTAACTAATTCTGTTAGTTAGTTAGGTTGGTTGGGATAGTCGGTTAGAGACTGTTAGGATTGGTTATAGGTTGTTATCATGCTGTTAGGATTAAGTTAGAGATAATTGGTTTAAAGTTATAACTGTTTTTGTTAACTGTTAAAAACTGGAAGTAGATAGAAATGGATTAGGGATCAAGTTTGAAATGTACAGGGCTGAATGGTATATGACTATGATTTTGCATTTAGTTTGTATTGTTTGGATTTTCTTGATGATAGGTTCGAGACATGAAGATTGCAGTCAGTTATAATTAGAATAAATTCTGATATGGCAGCATTGGTATTTTTTGCAGGTAGCAGCAGAATTGTCGCAAGGATGCGCCGCTTGGGAATAATGTGGTGAAGACGGCAAACTTGAATGAGGAGGCTTGGAGTTGATGTTTGCACATGAAGGACTTGTAAGAGCGTAGGCGACATTGAGGCGACTTGTATCTAGACCGTGACATGAAGTTCAACAACATAATATCTCTCATGTTTAGATTTCTGTTTGTAATGTGACAACATGACATTTGGACTCTTGGATAAGTATATTTTGTAAAGGATTTTCTTTTTTTTTCAATTCATGTTGTAATAGCCTTTGAACAAGAATAATGAACATGTAATATATTGGATGTTGAATGGACTTGGAGTCAAGATGATTGCCTAATTTTTTCTTTCAATGCCTTGCCTTCCAAAACGAAATGGATCCTCATAGACTTTGAATGAACTTGTATTGACGTCATTGAATTCAGAATTGAAGCACTCTTTATATGATTACGCAATGCGTATGCATAGAACCACAAACTCGAACTATGTTGAGAGTTTATCGGATACTCCAAGAAAAGCATATGAATCTTTTTTTTCTTTTTTTAACAAACTAGAGTTAACTCTTGATGAATGAACATGCTTTCCATGATGCTTAAATAACCTCGTACATGCCATTTTCCTCTAGTTCCAAGTAACTTGTTTCTCGAGGCTTTCTCTTACTAATATGCGCCAATAACCAAATGAATTCACCAAGTATCGCACCATAATTCAAGCAATGCCCCGTATAATTGTATCCAAACTCAATAAGAAAATTTTTCTTGATTAAATGAATATGGGAACAAACCCTGATCAAATTGATGCCTTCAACCTATTACCACTGATTTAATGAACCAATGTTATTCTTGATGAATGAATGCATGATGTGTTAGATGATTTAGGGGAGGGATATGCAAATGGAATGCGAAGCCTGAGCCAGATAGATATAAAATTGGATGGGCAAATTTTGGGGTGCAACAAACAACACACCACTTCACCATAAAAATCATGACATCAAACAAATTCATTTAAAGGAACATTCAAAAAGATTTACAAGCATTCTTAGATCATATTCATTAGAAAGGTCTCAATTATAGCTTCGCATAGGTTCAAACGACACTTAAAAAGGAGTTACGGTTCAAAAGTTACATCATTTCAAAGTTTGGAAAAGGTTCTGCAAAACAGGGTTCGCGGCGCCAACAGGGTTCGCCGTGCGAACTGAGCGAATCAAAAAATCCCTAACTTTCTGCCAAGCAGTTCGCGGCGCCAACAAGGGGTCGCGGCGCGAACTGAGCAGATCCAGTTTTTCCCAAGTTTCTGCCAAGAGGTTCGCGGCGCCAACAGTGGTTCGCCGCGCGAACTGGCGATTTTCAGAAAACCCCAAACACAGAAAACAGCATACGAAACCCATCCAAAAACCCCTAAACTCAACCCAATCAGGTTGGAAAACACCAAGCATCACGAATATCAATAGAATACATGTTATAGACACAATTATAACGCCTATTATGGGTCTTCTAACATCATAACATCTTCAATCATGCTTAGATTCACAATTTCATAGAAGTCAATTATAAACTCTAACAATCTCTATTCAATTTCTACACAATCATGGATAACAACCTATAATCAAAACCCCACCCAAAATATCATCATACATCCCTTTAGCATGAAAGAATCCCACCCTTACCTTAGGTTTTGAATTGAAGCCAACTCTATCTTCAACCTTGAGATTCTCCTCTTTCTCTCCTCTCTTTTCTTCTTTCACCAAAAACCCCAAAATGAACTTCTAATTTCTATTTCCTCTAAAACCCTTGTTTTAGTTAAACCTTTACTATCTTAAATTACTAATGGGCTCTAACTAACACCCCTCACTTACTAATACCAACTTAGGCCCAATTATCAACCACACTTACTATCTTATATTATATACCAATAATTCCCAAATAAAACAACATAAAATCAATTAAGCATATAATTAACACATAGAGAACAATTAATTCACATAAATAAGGAATTAAAGAAAAACGGTCGTTACAACTTTGGGTACAAGCTTCTCGTAAGGTCTTTTTAAAGAGCCTTAACGAGGTTGACCGTGTCATGTTTATGGTTCAGAGCCTCTTGCAAGGATACACTGGGAGCGGTTTGAGAGCTTTGGCAAGGTTGAACCGAATTTGCTGCTAGAGGTCCGAAGACTTAACCGTCTAGAGGTGCGGACATAGGCTCGGAGGCTTAACCGTCTTAGGCGCGGACAGAGCCCCTTGCAAGGGATCACCGTAGACCAATTTGAGAGCCTTGGTGAGGTTGAACCGTCTTTTAGGTGCGGACAGAGCCCTTTGCAAGGGATCACCGGAGACCGGTTTGAGAGCCTTGGCGAGGTTGAACCGTCTTTTAGGTGCGGACAGAGCCCCTTGCAAGGGATCACCGGAGACCGGTTTGAGAGCCTTGGCGAGGTTGAACCGTCTTTTAGGTGCGGACAGAGCCCCTTGCAAGGGATCACCGGAGACCGGTTTGAGAGCCTTGGCGAGGTTGAACCGTCTTTTAGGTGCGGACAGAGACCCTTGCAAGGGATCACCGGAGACCGGTTTGAGAGCCTTAGAGAGGTTGACCCGTCTTTTAGGTGCGGACAGAGCCCCTTGCAAGGGATCTGTAACTCGGTGGGAGATATGACTTTTATTTTATTTCGGAAAATGTTGCGGTGAGCAAGAGTCGCCACCGACTTTTATTTTATCCAATTAGGAAAGGCATAAAAGAACAGGAAAGACCTTCTTTGAAAAGAGATTGAGTTTGGGGGTAGGTTATACAAAGGGAAGGTGCAAGCACCATTTGCATCCATGGTTATTCATGGGCTCTTAATTGCTTGGCTCACTTGTTTGTTTGAAAGGTTTGAAAAGTGTCGTGTGTGTTTAGAAAAACAGTTTGATTTTAAGAATGTCTAAAAAGACGACGTTAGAAAATGGGGTGTAAAAAGCATTTGATTTATGGTGAGAAAGCACTTAAGAGTTACCTACCCTAAGTTGTAAGGTCTTTCCTATTCTAAAGACTTTCCTTGAGCGATAGTACTATCCATACCATATGAGGGCAGATAGTCCTATACATTGAATGTATTCGGGTCATCGAATCGTCATAGGGGCTATCCATACCATAAAGAGGGTAGGAAGTCCTATGAGATGTGATAGTCATAAAGGTAACCAGTAGAGATACCTTAGCATTCGAAGGGACTATCATCATTTATCGTAGGCAACATCGAGGGACAAGATCTTTTATCGAAGGGACGATGATGATTTTGAATCTTAGGCAACATATGCTAAGGTATCCCTACGCTCGAAGGGACTTGACTATTTGATCGAGAAGGCAACCAAGAGGGGGTACCCTAAAGGTGAGTGGGTGCGAGTGTGTTAGATTCGAGTATTTATTTATCTTGAGTCAAGGTTAGCTAGCGATTGATTTTATCTTGCCATGCAATCCTAAACCATACATCAAAACAGATAAGAATAGCAGTTATATTGTGCGGAGAGTAAAGAGCGGAAAATAAAATCCTACGCTATTACAGAAAAACATCCATGCGACCTATACATCGATTGCTAATATTTAAATAAACAATTTAAATGAATAATTAAATAAAAGCAAAAACAAACATGCGGCATTCATCGAAGTTTGAGATGAGAAGAGAATCGCGGGAAATTAATCTTTGAAAAAAAACAGGTGAGGATAAACCTAAGTTTACTAAATTAATTAATTAATTACAGTCCTAAATTAATTACTAAATTAAAATTAAATTAATTAAAACCTAATTAATAAATTAAAATTAACTAATTAATTAAGAAAATAAAATAAAAATGTTAATCTTAATTTCCTAATTTAGTTATCCTAATTAATTACCTAATTATACTAAGTTTACCATTTAACCTAATTACTAAGTCAATTAGAATTATTAAACTAATAAAAACCTAAATATATTTTTTTGTATTTTTTAATGATTGATTTTAATTAAAAAGTAATTTAAATAAGTGTTAGTAAAAAAAATTAAAAGAAATAAGATCAAAGAGACATAACCAAAGAAAACAAATGAGCCTGGGGGGTGCATTCGGAAAGGAAATGTGTGGATCAGAAAAAAATTAGGCCCACAAGGAGAGGAGGCCCAAAGTGTAGCGCTTGATCCTGTATGGAAGATGTGTGAAGGACCATGGTGCGCCTCATTCTGATCCTTCGGATTAAACTTCAATGGAGATCCAAGGGCCACTGTGTAACACCCTGGATTTCCGCTTACCCCGCAGGGCTTCCGGCCTACCAAGCATGTCACCAGCTTAATCAATAATCCCCCCTAGGTCCGCTTACCGGCTGCCCAGGAAATATTGTTTTTGCCTCCCGCAGGAATCGAACCATGTACCTAGGGGATAAGTACATATTCATAGCAATTCCTGCTGCTATGAATATGTACTTAACCCCTAGGTACATGGTTCGATTCCTGCGGGAGGCAAAAACAATATTTCCTGGGCAGCCGATAAGCGGACCTAGGGGGGATTATTGATTAAGCCGGTAACATGCTCGGTTGGCCGACACGGTTGATGCGTGCAGCGGATATCGGGGTGTTACATTAAAAAGGCGCCTTTTTAATGTAACACCCTGGATTTCCGCTTACCCCGCAGGGCTTCCGGCCTACCAAGCATGTCACCAGCTTAATCAATAATCCCCCCTAGGTCCGCTTACCGGCTGCCCAGGAAATATTGTTTTTGCCTCCCGCAGGAATCGAACCATGTACCTAGGGGATAAGTACATATTCATAGCAATTCCTGCTACCAATTGACGATATGGTCAAGTGGTAGCAGGAATTGCTATGAATATGTACTTATCCCCTAGGTACATGGTTCGATTCCTGCGGGAGGCAAAAACAATATTTCCTGGGCAGCCGGTAAGCGGACCTAGGGGGGATTATTGATTAAGCTGGTGACATGCTTGGTAGGCCGGAAGCCCTGCGGGGTAAGCGGAAATCCAGGGTGTTACACACTGTGTGAGGGTACACTGTGTTCAGGCGTGGATGAGAAGCGTTGGATCTGGAAACAAATTATAACACACAATTGTTAAAAATATAGCGTGGAGGGTAGGGTTCGAACCCAGTCCCTCACAGTTACCACAAAGAAATAGTTGCCAACTGTGTTGTATTGATTGTTTGTTAAGGGAATGGACAAAATAAACAAATATTAAAAAGCGCGCGCTAATCGTGACCATTCAAACACAGTCAAACGTGGGTCCCAAGTAGTCTGACCAGCCAATCACGTGCGGTGAGATAATCTGCAAAGTTTGACCAACCAACCACAGCCCGCCATGCAGCCTCTCCCTTGTCGTCTTCAACCTCCGAAAGCCCTGCAATTTTAGCTATGAACACGGCCGTTTTTGCTACGTAATTGCTACAATAAAATGGTAGCTGAACCTGCAAGCACAGATCACATGAACCGAGCCTCAGGGTCACGAATACGGGGTCTGTCTGATCTAAAAAGCCCTGTATGTGAGAAACCGAATAACTTCTCAATCTTGCCCTAGCAATGGTGTTTCATACCATAGGCTCCAAAGCTTTAGTCTAATGGTTCTAATCCCTTCCAAACATCATTGAGAACATTTTAGTAGCGTTAGTTTTCATGGGAACACAATAAATAATCAAAAATGAAAAGCTTAACATGAAGAACATGATGGACATGAGACATGCGTATTGGGCAGTATGGGACTTGGCTCCTGGCCTGGACTTACTCTTGAAGACCTTAGGAGGTCGTTTGAATGCTTAGAACTGCTTGAATACGACTTAGAATCTGAAGTTCGATGGTGCACTTTTCCTTATGATTTTCAACTCCAAACTCTAGTGTCTTTGGCTGCTTTTTTCCGTCCCCTACTGCATGGACAGCCTCATGCATTTATAGTGAGGAGAATTAGGTTAAAAAACTTAAAGAAAATCCAATCTTTTGATGCCATGGAAATATGCAAAGATTTTACATAAAATATTTCTAATTTTGAACACCATGCTATTTCATGCCTGTTTTCTTTTTAATCTCAGCCATTGAATTAGGTTTGATCTGATTAAATCAAAGAAGAAAGTTTAATGCACCAATTATATAATTATTTTGATGATTTTATTTGAATTTATTTGAATAAAATCAAATATAAATGAAATAAATTCATAAAATAAATAATATTTGACCAATGGACTCTCTTTGGGCTCCAACTCACGTGGATACTTCAAAAGTTAAGGCCCATAAGATTACTTTCTCTGTTATCTTTGTTTTCTGATATATTCAGTACGAAATAATTGACAACTGAGGAAGGCGAGACTTTTATTTATTGGGCTTCAGACCAGGAAATTTCGACCAACGACTAGACTTACTTGCCCAACAAGTACACCTTTACTTCCCTATGAAGTAACTTAGTCAAGTGGAGTTCTTAACCACCTTCTTTCGCCCAACGTCCTAGTAAGTCTGCCTAGCTAACACTACATTTCCTCTTCGCGAAACAACTTAGCCAAGTGAGGTAACGAACCGCCTTCTCTCACCCAACGAACTAGTATGCTCGACAATCGAACACAAGCTTTCTTCACCATGAAGTAACTCAACTTAGTGGGCTCTAAACCATCCTATTTTATTCCATTAACCCAATAATCTCGCAACATATATCGTTCTTTTAGAAACCTTAATAAGTGTAGCAATTAAAACAATAGAGCATGTCTCAGTTAACTTTGAGACACTTTCATCGCGTTAGATTCAACAGTTCAAATTTCTAAGTCATATATCAATAACCATTTCAGTGTATAATTGACGCTAAGTGTTCCTACTCTCATAGTAAACATATTTGCTTAAAAAATAGAAGTATTTAAATAAAAAACATTTCTCGTTATTATTCATTCATCTAGCAACTTGCACGAGGTCTGTCAATTGGATAGTTTTCATATCCCAAATCCTTAAAAAACTACTCAGAGTCAAATATGCTTAAACAAATAAAACAGCAGGAAACACAAACATATTCATAAAATTAATTTAGAATGAAAACATGCAATGTAGTATAAATTGATACATAATGTAGCTCCAAGGAGACTTTAACAAAAGCACAGTAACACCACTTGCAGAATGTAAAAGCACAAAAATAACAAAGTACAAAATTATTCTAATATGTAAAAATTGACTTCGTGTTTTTCTCATTGTTGTTTGACATGTGATTTCATACACAAGAGGGAGGTGAATTGCGGAGGTTTGAAAAATAATTGAATTAAAATAAATCATTTTTAAACCATATTTTGAAAGCATTTTATAAAATGTTTGAATAAGTATGCATAAACAAATTTAAAGTAAAGAAATAAAAGAGATACGATAATAGAGATGACACCATAAACTTATAGAGATTTGGTCTAATAAAGTGACTTAATCATCTTCTCAAGAATTGATCTTGAGAATATCTACTATTGCTGATAGCTTTTAAAAGAATAAACCTACTGACCCTATTATACGAGGAATTACAGTTCTAAAGATAACTTTTAACAAAAAAATGAACAGGGGTTGATGTTGAAAGTATTTGTGGGTAAATATTTTCGGTATATATCGTATCCACAGAGATTGGTTTAATATTACTGTCGTTCTATAGTTGGATATTTTGAGTGAGAAAAATAGTTGAGTTTGTATGTTTGTTCTCAAATTGCATATAACAGAATAATAATTGACTGATAAAAAGCTTAAAGATGAATAACAATGGTGAACGAATATGTTGAGCTTTAGGGTTCATCAACCTATTCC
Source organism: Vicia villosa (assembly GCF_029867415.1). Taxonomy (NCBI): domain Eukaryota; kingdom Viridiplantae; phylum Streptophyta; class Magnoliopsida; order Fabales; family Fabaceae; genus Vicia; species Vicia villosa. The sequence continues at coordinate 98,614,737 of NC_081180.1, read as the reverse complement.
TATACAATTTATTAATTAGACCTTAATCGAACAATCATTTGAATTACTATCTTCACTTATCCTCAAATATGATTCCATATATGGAAATCAAATTAGATAAACTTTTACCGGTATGAGATTCGATCTCTCCAAATATCAATATCGATAATAGTAATAAAGAACGATAATTATGAAAACCCAATCACAATTCCATCTCTGCAAATTGAGATTGAATCAATATAGTAACCTAGGGCAAAAGTTAGAATCTTTTCTTTCGATCAAAGACTCCACAATGATTTAAGATAAAAACAAGGTTTCTTATTGATAATAAATTCAAGCAATTGTTCATAGGAACTAATCAATGGTATTGTATATTCATAGGCTAACTACTACCTTAAACTCAACAAGAGGAATTTAGCTCTCCATAGACATGAAGAACACACAAGAATCAATGGAGGAATTCATCTTCATCAATGGAATGTCTTCAATTGGTTAAGAATCCACCTTCAATTGCTGTTCTTGGCTTCAGGATCAGATTACTCTCCTAATTTCGCTCACAAAAAGTATCTCTCCAAGTCTCTTTCTTATGAGGATTAGGGCTTTTATTTATAGCCTTTTTCCTTTATAACGCAATCACCGCGGCTCGACACGGATTGGCGCGGCGCGAACCCAAGGCAGAGGGTTTCACGCGTCTCGCCTCAAATTGGCGCGGCTCGCCACTTGTTTTAGCCCAATTCTTTGTGATTCCTCTTCTTCAGAGCTTCTACGCTTGTGTGTTCCTTCGTCTTTGACTCTTAGGTTCAATATCTGCACAAATAACACCCAAAGTGACGCAAGTCGTTCTAGAATTAACACCGAACTTCGAAAGTTCAATTCTAACTATAAAATCCTTAAAAATCGCAAGATATATTCACTTTTAGCTCAAAAGGTAGTTAATGTAACACATGAAAACACCATTTATTCACTCCTAACAAACTCTCCCCAACTTAGAGTTTTGTTTGTCCCTAAACAAAATTACTTACCTCAACGAAACAAAAAAAATACCAACAATCATGCCACAAGTTTTTCAAAAAGGTTTTTCAAGTGGCTCAATTCAGCAGCCAAATCAGATACTCCTCATCTCCCTGCAAACTCAGAACACATACATGAAATAGATTTTGAAAGAAAATTACCTCCAGAAGTTCAAAACACTACACAATTGCAATTGAATCAGCACTAATCACTCCCATCAAAAAGTATGATGAATAATAGAGGGGTTAAACATTCATCCAAACAATTAAATCAACAAAAATCCATATCATACATTCACCATATCGTTAGCATCAAGTCCTGTGGAATATGAGAATCAGAAGGTCTTTCTAAGGTTGTAATGCGGTTTAGATTCAAAGAGAAGATGATAAACGAGGGTTGTTCCTATCTTAGGGAAGCATCCGAATTATAACTCCTTTCCTTTTTCCTTTATACCTCAAACTTTCTCACCCATTCTTCCCTTTTTTATTCGTAGCTCGATGTTTTTCTCTCTTTTTTTTTCTTCAACAACTGTTTACTTTCAAACATTGTTTTTCTTTTGTTTCTTTTCTCTTTTTTTTTCAAGCTACGAATTTCTTTTGTTCTTTGAAAATCACCCCTACAGACTTACTCTTCTTTTTGGTATGATTCTCCCCAACTTGGAGATCAACCTGTATTCAGATTCTTATGAATGCTCCCCTACTTTCTATGAAGGTGAAAGAGAAAACACATCACCAAATTTTGTGGTTGATGGTCCAAAATAAAACTTTTTATTGAGATCAAAAACTCACCAGGTGTTTCCTTGGTGCATATGATGGAATTTATCTTGACCTCAGGCTCAAAGAATGGTTAACAAAGGATCACACTCTCACAGAAGAAAATAAGTTTTAAGATGGAATTGGCTTAAAGAAACTCTCAGATTCAAACAAGTGCCTAAATCACTTTCACAGATTTCCTCAAGCGATGCAACAAACGGTTTAGCATGATACAAACAAGTCAAAATAATCGATGGTCTCCTGCATATAGTAAACAATGGAAAGCTTTCCTCACAATGGTTAAGGCTAAGCCGATCCAATCAAAAATTGAGTACCATAAAGAACTTCTGTCAAGTATTTACTAACAACCTAAGTTTCATGCACACATTAGGAGTTTGAGTTCGAAAATTCATACCTGACTTGTTACTTATTGAAAAAGAAAGTGAAAACTGAAGTTTTTGAATATTCACTTACTACCACTTTCATACATGTTACTCCATTGTCGGTACTTTGCTTGAGATTTTCATTTGAGCTTTCCTTTGTGTTTCAGGACTACTCACTCTAAATTGGGAACAACATAAAAAAAAACAAAACAATTTGCAAAACTTACAATAATATCGACAATAGGCAGACAATATCATCATATCAGTTAGCAAACATCTCAATCTCGTCCGCAGTCTCTTGTGCTTGGTTATTAGTTTCAACACCAGCACCCCCCCCCCCAACAGGAAAAGGGTTGGATTCCAGCCAACCACAATATACTGCTGACTTTCGTAATGCAGCGGCTCGCCTAGCTACACCTGCGGCGGCCAAACTATCTGTTTGGCTTCGCGGCGCGCACATTTCCACCTGCGGCGCGCCAAACTGTCTGTTTGGTTTTGCGGCGCGCCCAATTTACGCGAGGTGCGGCTCTGCGAATCAAAACTTATTTGCGAAGATATGATGATATATAGAAATAATAAAAGAAAAACAAAAGAACTTACTCCGTTGGGTTGCCTCCCAACAAGCGCTTTGTTTAACGTCGCATGGCTCGACGGTTGAGAAATTTTCTCTTATGTGCTCAAAAGTGAGATTGTGCACACTTCTCTATCAAATTCTCCCCCAAGGTAATTCTTTAACCGTTCTCCATTAACGGTCCAACTTTCTTTAGTCTTACTATCCTCAATAGTAATGGCACCATATGGTTTGACTTCCTTAACTACGAACGGTCCTAACCATTTAGACTTTAGTTTTCCTAGGAAAAGCTTGAGTCTAGAGTTGAATAGTAGAACAAGGTCTCCCACTTTGAACTCTTTCTTCTTGATTCTCTTGTCGTGATACCTTTTCATATTTTCTTTGTACATCTTATTAGACTCATATGCTAGGTACCTGAATTCCTCAAGTTCATGGATTTGATTCTTCCTTTTCTTATAAGCCAAACTATCATCTCTATTGAAGAATCGTAAGGCCCATAATGCTTTGTGTTCCACCTCTACCGGGAGGTGACATGCTTTAACATAAACCATTTGAAACGGAGATGCACTAGTCGGTGCTTTGTATGCTGTCCTATAGGCCCACAAGGCATCATCTATCCTTACCGACCAGTCTTTTCGGGATTCTGACACAGTCTTCTCTAGAATATTCTTGATTGCTCTGTTTGAGATCTCTGCTTTTCCATTGGTCTGGGGATGATAAGGTGACGCTATCTTGTGGTTGATATGATACTTGTCCAGCACTTTCGCTACCTGCTCGTTAACAAAGTGAGATCCACCATCGCTTATAATCACTCTAGGCATGCCAAAACGTGTGAATATGTTTCGATTTAAAATTTTTAGCACAGTTTTGGCATCCGCTTGTGGTGTGGCGATGACTTCTACCCACTTGGAGACATAATCCACTGCAACTAGAATATATTCATTAGCAAAAGAAGGAAGAAATGGCCCCATGAAATCGATGCCCCAACAATCAAAAACTTCCACTTCAATAATGGTTTGAAGCGGCATCTCATCTCGTTTACTTATCCCACCAACTCTTTGACATTTGTCACAATTCTTAGCATGATGGTGGGCGTCTTTGAAAATAGTAGGCCAGAAAAACCCGGATTGGAGAACTTTTGTTGCCGTCCTCCATCCGTTGAAATGCCCACCACTAGGTGAATTATGACAGTGCCACAAGATTTGTTGGGCTTCTTCTTCAGTAACACAACTTCTTAAAATGCCATCCTTACCTATCTTGAAAAAATATGGGTCGTCCCACACATAGTATTTTGCATCGGCTAACAACTTTTTCTTTTTGTTCCAATCAAAGTCCTCCGGTATCATACCGGTTGCTTTATAATTAGCAAGATCGGCGAGCCAAGGTCTTATTTGGAGTTGAAAAAATTGTTCATCCGGAAACTCATCATTTATTTCAACTTCTTGGTTGGTGACATTTACATTGACCAAATGGGATAAATGATCTGCTACCACATTTTCTGAACCTTTTTTATCCCGGATTTCTATGTCAAATTCTTGCAAAAGAAGAACCCAACGAATGAGACTTTGCTTCGAATACAGTTTAGTAAGCAGATATTTAATGGCCGCATGGTCTGTGTAAATCACCACCTTTGACCCAATGAGAAAGGATCTAAACTTTTCAAGGGCATACACTATAGCTAATAATTCTTTTTCTGTGGTGGCATAATTGACTTGAGCATCATTTAGCACCTTACTTGCATAGTGTATGACATGAAAATTGTTTCCTTTTCGCTGGCCTAATACCGCACCTATGGCATAATCGCTAGCATCACACATAAGTTCAAAATGGTTTTTCCAATCGGGTGCTACGATCACAGGTGCGGTGGCTAGTCGTTCTTTTAGGTCATTGAAAGCTTGTACGCAAGATTCGTCAAAATTAAAACATGTACCTTGGTTGATTAAGTTACTCAAAGGCTTGGCAATCTTTGAAAAATCTTTTACGAATCTTCTATAAAATCCTGCATGACCTAAAAAGCTTCTTACTCCTTTGACATTTACTGGAGGTGGGAGTTTTGAAATTACCTCCACCTTGGCTTGGTCCACTTCAAGTCCTCTTGAAGATACTTTGTGTCCGAGTACAATTCCTTCAGTTACCATGAAATGACACTTCTCCCAATTCAAAATCAAATTGGTCTCGATACATCTTCCAAGTGCCACATCCAAATTATTCAAGCATGTATCAAAAGTTTTACCAAATACTGAGAAGTCATCCATGAATACCTCAATACTTTTTCAATGAGGTCTGAGAATATGGCTTGCATACAACGTTGGAAAGTAGCTGGAGCATTACATAATCCAAATGGCATCCTCCTATATGCGAAAATTCCAAATGGACATGTAAAAGCTGTCTTCTCATGATCTTCTGGGTTCACCACAATTTGATTGTACCCGGAATACCCATCTAGGAAGCAATAGTAATTCTGCCCCGATAACCTCTCAAGCATTTGATCCATGAATGGTAGAGGGAAGTGGTCTTTTCTCGTGGCTTTGTTGAGTCTATGATAATCGATGCACATTCTCCACCCGGTTACAGTTCTTATTAGTATAAGTTCATTCTTGTCATTTCGGATTACCGTCATGCCTCCTTTATTTGGTACAAAGTGTACTGGACTGACCCATGCACTATCAGAAATTGGGTAAATCATACCTGCTTCTAGAAGTTTGATCACCTCTTTCCTTACTACTTCTTTCATTGTTGGATTTAGTCTTCTTTGCGGTTGAGCTACCGGTTTGAATTCTTCCTCTAACATGATCTTGTGCATGAAATATGCAGGACTTATACCTTTCAGATCCGCCAATACCCATCCAATTGCAGCTTTATTCTTTTGGAGAGTTTGAATGAGTCTTGCTTCTTCGTTTGTAGTCAACTTAGAACTGATAATTACCGGTTTATTTCCCTCTTCATCTAGAAAGACATACTTCAAATGAGGTGGGAGTAGCTTTAATTCTATCTTTGACTCTTTAACTCCCTTCTTTAGCTCCAAATCTTCTACCTTGTCTTCCTTTGTGATCGTGTTGCCACCTTTCTCTAGTTCCTTTAAAAATAACTCGATTTCTTTTTCTTCTTCTTGAGTAAGTACATTGAAAGATTCAACAAGAGATCTCTCTAGAGGGCTAGATAAATGAATTTGGTTTGCCACTTCAACTACACTTTCTTCAGTAACATCCATGCGAAAACAGTCATACTTGTCTTTTGGTTGCTTCATGGCATCGAAAAGATTAAAGCATACCTCTTCATCTTGAACTCTCAACTTCATTATACCATCATCAATATCGATCATCATCTGGGCTATTTTCATGAATGGTCTTCCAAGAATGATAGGTGACTCCTTATCTTCTTCCATGTCAATCACAACAAAATCTACCGGAAACAAAAATTTGTCAACTTTCACTAACATGTCTTGTGCAACTCCATAAGGAAGAGTGGTTGATTTATCTGTTAATTGTAAAGTCATTCTTGTTGACTTCATCTCAATATTTCCCAACCGCTTCACTATTGATAGAGGAATTAAATTGATACTTGATCCTAGATCGATCAATCCATTCCCAATATTTTGATTGCCAATCGTAACCGGCAATGTGACTCTTCCAGGATCTCTTGCCTTTTGAGGAAGACGTGATATTATAGCACTACAATGTGCATCAAGTATGACAACTTATTCTTCTTCCGGTCTTTTCTTCTTTTTCAAAATATCTTTCATGAATTTTGCATATTTTGGCATTTGAGCAATTGCTTCGGAGAATGGAATATTAATTTGTAGTTGTTTAAAATTTTCCATAAACCTTGCATATTGTCTCGCATTGTCCTTCTTTGATGGAGCATGGGGATATGGAAAATGTTGACTTGGTATCACGTTGCTTGCCATCTTTTCTCGACTACTCTTTCTTTTTAGCTTTTCTTTCTTTTTAACTTCTTTATTCACATTCTCTTCTTCAGCATTAGTATCAATAACTTCATATTCTTCATCTTCTCCATCATGTTTTTCAGCTTTTTCGTCTGTATCATCTTCAACATCATTCTTTTCAACTTCATTATTACTTCCTTTTTGCCCAGTCATTGTCACCACCGCTTTGCAATGCTCTTTTGGATTCTCTTGAGTGTTGGCTGAGAATGTTGCATTTGATTGATTAGAAGCAATTTGTTTAGCCAGTTGTCCCACTTGAGTTTCCAAATTCTTTATAGCTGCCTCTTGGTTTTTTTGATTTGTTATTGACATTTGCATGAACTGATTCATGGTCTCTTCCAACTTAGATTGTCCTCCTTGTTGTTGTGGCGACGGTTGAGTGTAAGGTTGAAAGGCTTGTTGTTGATATCCTTGATTATGTGGCCTTTGTTGATAACCTTGATTGTTATTCCTTGGTGGATAACCTTGTTGATACGGAGGATTCTGATATTGATTCTGCCTTTGTCCTTGGTTGTTGTTCATGTAATTAACTTCTTCTTCCAACACCGACGGGCAAAATCATGTCTGATGCTCTCCCTTGCATAACTCACACTTCGCAACTTGATAAGAACTAGATACATCATTTAGCTCCTTGAGTTGTTGTGGTAATTTAGACATTTGTTGTGTCAAAAGTTCCACTTGTGATGTTAGTAACTTATTTTGGACCAGCAGAGCATCACTATTATTCAATTCCAGAATTCCGGCTTTCTTATCTCTGACAGTTCGATCATGATTCCCCTGACGATCATTCAGAGCCATTCGCTCTATTATCTGAGTAGCTTCAGCAGGTGTCTTGGACATAAGTGAACCACCAGCTGTGGCATCCAAGAGTGTCTTGTTTGTAGCTGTGAGACTGTTACGGAACATGTGGATTTGACCAACTTCTGCAAAACTGTGTCCTTTGCATTTTCTCAACATAGCTTTATACCTTTCCCATGCTTCATTCAATGATTCATTACAGCCTTGAGAGAATACTGCTATTGCTGTTTTTGCTTCAAAGAATCGGTTTTGAGAGTAAAACCTTTCTAAAAAATTTTCCTCTAAGGTATTCCAGTCGGTCATCACTGTTTCGGGTTGATCCAAGTACCAATCTTTTGCCTTAGATAACAAAGAATGTGGGAACAACCTCTTGAATAGTGTCTCTTCATCAGCTTGAGCTACACCAGTTGTTCCTGCTAACTCATAGAACCGAGTAAGAAGCGTGTACGGATCTTCATGGTCCAATCCGGCGAAAGGACTTGCACAAATCAATTGTATGATACCGGTCTTCAAATCTGACGGTCGCCCTTTGGCGGCAGTTCTAGCGAACTGTAGGTTGAGTCGTGGACTATTTGCACATGGACCAGTAACAGCCATGTTGACAACAGTAGGTTGTATAATAACTTCCTGTTCCTCTTCAGCGAATAGTTCGTGAAAGAAAAGTCCTTCTTGTGACTCGTCAATTGTTTCAAGTTGTTGTGAAGATGTCGCGGTTGCGTTGTCTCTTGCTCTTGCTATGTTTGCTCTTCTTCGTGCTTTACTGTTTAACCTCCTCGCGGTCCTTTCGATCTCGGGATCAAAAAGAAGTTGATCACCTGGGACTTTGCTGCGCATACACGAATTTCTGCAAAAACTAACAAACAAGTGAAACAACCAAGTCGATAAAATAGTAACAAAAACTCAAAATAAAACTATTGCAATGCGTGCAATATTGACACCAATCCCCGGCAACGGCGCCAATTTGTTGAAAGTATTTGTGGGTAAATATTTTCGGTATATAACGTATCCACAGAGATTGGTTTAATATTACTGCCGTTCTATAGTTGGTTATTTTGAGTGAGAAAAATAGTTGAGTTTGTATGTTTGTTCTCAAATTGCATATAACAGAATAATAATTGACTGATAAAAAGCTTAAAGATGAATAACAATGGTGAACGAATATGTTGAGCTTTAGGGTTCATCAACCTATTCCTATACAATTTATTAATTAGACCTTAATCGAACAATCATTTGAATTACTATCTTCACTTATCCTCAAATATGATTCCATGTCTGCAAATCAAATTAGATAAACTTTTACCGATATGAGATTCGATCTCTCCAAATATCAATATCGATAATAGTAATAAAGAACGATAATTATGGAAACCCAATCACAATTCCATCTCTGCAAATTGAGATTGAATCAATATAGTAACCTAGGGCAAAAGTTAGAATCTTTTCTTTCGATCAAAGACTCCACAATGATTTAAGATAAAAACAAGGTTTCTTATTGATAATAAATTCAAGCAATTGTTCATAGGAACTAATCAATGGTATTGTATATTCATAGGCTAACTACTACCTTAAACTCAACAAGAGGAATTTAGCTCTCCATAGACATGAAGAACACACAAGAATCAATGGAGGAATTCATCTTCATCAATGGAATGTCTTCAATTGGTTAAGAATCCACCTTCAATTGTTGTTCTTGGCTTCAGGATCAGATTGCTCTCCTAATTTCGCTCACAAAAAGTATCTCTCTAAGTCTCTTTCTTATGAGGATTAGGGCTTTTATTTATAGCCTTTTTTCCTTTATAACGCAATCACCGCGGCTCGACACGGATTGGCGCGGCGCGAACCCAAGGCAGAGGGTTTCGCGCGTCTCGCCTCAAATTGGCGCGGCTCGCCACTTGTTTTAGCCCAATTCTTTGTGATTCCTCTTCTTCAGAGCTTCTACGCTTGCGTGTTCCTTCGTCTTTGACTCTTAGCTTCAATATCTGCACAAATAACACCCAAAGTGACGCAAGTTGTTCTACAATTAACACCGAACTTCGAAAGTTCAATTCTAACTATAAAATCCTTAAAAATCGCAAGATATATTCACTTTTAGCTCAAAAGGTAGTTAATGTAACACATGAAAACACCATTTATTCACTCCTAACAGTTGAAGCGGTTAATCACCAAACCAAATAATGAACATGTTTGAAACAATTAGTCTTTACACCAAACGACAACAAAGTTGAAGGGATTAGTCTTCACATGAAATAAATATTTTGCATAGGTTGATCTCGAACCAAGATACAGTTTTGAGTTGGCTATCATTCAGACCAAACTAAGGTTTTACACTGGCTGACGATAAACAAAACCAAGATTTTAACTAGGCTAATCTTGAACCTACAAAGGTTTATACTAGGCTAAACGCATAAACTAAATAAGATTTTAATCCAGGATTATCTCAAACCAATAGAGATTTTAATCGAGATGAGCTGAAGAATCGTTGTGAAGATTTTTCACTAATTGATCTTCCCGAACCCAAAAGAGATATTTTCTTCTATAACAGAGCTCATGAGCTAAACAAAGACTAATACTAATGCCCTTAAATACATATAAGATCTCTTAAGATGTTTAGCTTCCAATCAAAATGATCACTTTTTAAGGAAGAATAATTTACTCAAGAGAAATTTACTTTCCGTAAATTTACAACTATACCCTCACTCAGAACAATATCTTCACAGAGACTCAATAATGCTCTTAAAGCACTATGGATAAATTATATGAGAAAAAATAAGGAAGCTTCAACAAAAATCGCTGAAATCACAAGAAAAAATAAGGAAGTGACGTCTCTAAAAAACAAAGGAAATCGAAAAGTGAAACTTAATATCAAACAAAGTCCCTGATTTATAAACACCAAAGAGCGTCAAAATCAATGAGTAGGATTTGACAGAATATCAAAAACCATGTCCAACAATCAAGATATAGCCTCGCTTCTGCAAGAACAAACAAGTGGCCCTAAGCATGTCATTTTCCTATGTACCTTAGGTCCGTGAACAGACATCGAGGCATCCCCAAGACAATATTTTGCCTACATAATAGACATTTCATATGTATATTCCCAATGCCACCTACTCTTACTCAACGCCACAAGAAATTTTTTTCTTTCTTAGGGGATCTCCTCAACACACTTCCTCAATGGAACCTATGCTTGGACCAGTGTTAAAGTATTGCTTCAACATTTCTCATTTCATCACTGATAGTGAGGATTGGGGGGGGGGGGGGGCTGTTGTGGATAGTTCAAAGACCAAATAAACCGACTCAATTCAACTAACTATCTCCACGGGCTGATGAACATGTGGACATCCATTCTAGAGCTTCACATTGGAGTGTGCATGTCGTGTTTATCTCCATCATTGATCTACATCCAAAGTTCTTCTGAGTCACTCTCAAATATTCTTTTCATTCACACTTGCATAGATTTACTTTTTTAAATACTGACTTGATCGTTTGAGTGTTAGCTTTACATGTATCCCTCTATGATCATCAAATACCTCAACCACTAGATCAAAAACCTTTTTACGACGATCATCTTCTACATCTCACACATTCTTTGTTAAAGTGCAAAATAGAAAATTAAGGAGATGGAACTCACATACTTATTATGTGTTTTATAATGCAAGCTTCTATTTATTTTGAAAAAAAATTAATTCTTAATTTTACTTATTAATAAATATATTAAACTTTTGAAGTGAACCATGATATGCAATTTTTTAAAAGAATTAAAATGTTAAAAAAAAATTATTTTTTTCAAAAATGCATTACCAAAAATTGAAATTTCATAACAAATTTTAAAATCCTGATATTTATTTATTAATGAGTTAAAAGAAAAATACTCCTATATTAAAAATGAAAAATATAAAATATTTTCACATATACAAACACAACTAAGAGCCATAACTTCATGCTAATCATTTATAATGATTTACGTATCTAGCAAGTGCTTCAAGTTACATATGATATGGCTATGTTTGGTTGCATCCAGTCCTATTCATATAACTTCTTTTGTCTCAAAACAAACTACATTATTTCAATTATTTAAGCCTGATAAGAAACTCCTTTTGCCAAACACAGCTCTTAACATACTTACATGTATATTCGCTCTATTCATATTACTACAGAAATTGGAACAGCAGAAAGAGGAACAAGCTTCTTCAACGTGATTCCATATTGTTCCCTCATATCAAGCGAATCCAGATCAACACCTTTTGGAAGCTCCCATTCAAAAGAATGCAACAACACAGCCAGCATTAAAACAATCATCCTATTAGCAAGAGGAATCCCAGGACAAATTCTTCTCCCAGCGCCAAAAGGTAAATACTCAAAATCCCTCCCTTTAAAATCAACATTGGAATCAATAAATCTCTCCGGCTTAAAAACCAACGGATCATCCCAAAACTCGGGGTTTCTTCCTATAGACCAAGCGTTAATCAAAACTTGATTTCCTTTGTGAATTGTGTAACCGTTGATTTCAACATCGTTTGATGCAATGTAAGGTAAGAGAAGTGGAACTGGTGGATGAAGCCGGAGTGTTTCTTTGACTATTGATTGAATGTAAGGAAGAGATGGAATGTCTGATTCTTTGACCTGGTTGGATTTTCCTATTATTTGAATGACTTCGTTTCTTGCTTTTTTCATTATTTTTGGATTGTGAAGAAGTTCTGCCATTGCCCATTCTGTTGTTGATCCTGATGTGTCACTTCCAGCTATGAACAAATCCTGTTTGATTGTTATCAATCAAGACCATACAATTATTTGATCGACATTGTAATTTGTAACAAAATCTACATATACATGCACCCTACCCTACACGTAACTCTTTTCCAAAATCTACCAAACAAAATTGAAGTTGCAAACATGGAATGGAACTACTACTTTTAGTATAATTGTTGTTGAAATCAATACTCAATTGATTAAAAACATAGTAATGGTCGTGGATGATCAAAGTGGCTATGAGGATCTCCAAAACTTTAGTAATGGCAATCTCCATTTCTTTTGAGAAATGGAGAGGATCTCTCCTCGGCTAGAGTTGGGATCCTCTCCATTTCTTCAAAGAAATGGAGAGTGCCATTACCAATGTTTGCATTGTATAAATATCAAAGTATATAAAATACTATGTCACACTTATAAATAGTATAAATGTATTATTCTCCAAAACTTTAGTAATGGCAATCTCCATTTCTTTTGAGAAATGGAGAGGATCTCTCCTCGGCTATGAGACACTAACTCAATAATAGAAACACTATAAATTAAGCATGGGTTTGGGCGAGTGGTAACACAAATTAATTTAGATAGAACTAATTTTAATATAATTAAGTTTAAGTAAAAGTGGTTTAAATATAAGGTGAACAATACGGTACTAAAGAATTAATTTAGGTACCAAAGAATTTATTTAAATATAAAATCATTTATGCATAAATTTATGGCCTTTTTATTTGGCGGTAGAAATATTACACGCGCGTTTCATACCCTTTCCACCGTGAAAATGAAGAAGCCACAAAACATAGCTTCCGTTTTGTCGTGAAAATGGACCGTGCTTTTAATAATAATTTTATATTATTATTAGTAAATTTAACGAAAATTCACGATCTTACCATAATTTCACTTTATAAGTTTTATATAGAAATAAAAATAAAATAAAATATTTTCTTTTAAAGTCAATAAAAATATCACATATATCTATGGTCTAACTTACATAGGGCAGATCAAACTTATTTTAAATAAAAAAATGTAGATTTATTATAAATTTGTTTAATTAAAAAAAATTACACCACAAACTATAAAATATTATTTTAAATTTATTAGATGGTCTATTTAAATAAATATGAATAATTTTATTATTATTACTACATTATATTTTGTATTCTCAAATCAAATATAAACATATTAACCTTTTAAATAATTTATACTTGTTAACCTACATTAATTATTTACATTTAAATGTATTATTTAAATTAAAATTGAAATATGATATGTTATATAGTCTTTTATTATAAAACGTAAGTTAAAGAGAAAAATAAAATTTAAGAATAATTTATATAAAAATAAGTTGAAATTTTTTTATAAATACTTTCATAAATTATTTTCATGAGTTCTTTCAAACAAATAGTTGTAAAAAACTTATACTATTAAATAACTTTGATATTTCAATAAAATAAATTATTTAAATACTAGTTACAGTTTTTATTTACTTATGTTTAAATAAAAAAAGTTAAATAACTTTATAGACTAATCAAACCCTTGAAAAGTCTTGTGGCTACCAGACATACTACAAATCAAACTTAGACCTTAGCTTTTTCAACTTTAATTAAAAATTAATTATTAATTAGGCCGACAGACAGCCAAATCTTTGAAAAGATTAAACTCATATCAAAATTTAAGCTTTTATTTTTTTTTTTCAATAGGCAATGGGATTAAAACCGGAGTATAAGGGATACTCCAACCGCTTACAAGAAAGTTACATCTCGAAACAAATAAGCGGTAAAATATTCCACACGTGGAAGTTACAACTATCCGCTAGCTTATAACTATTTAACATCCAATTCCAAGCATAAAAAATTACATCCGACATACATTCGGTGAAACTAAACGACTCATTTTTGAAAATGATAGCGTTTCGCCTATTCCAAATGCTCCACACCGTTGCTAACCAAATTACCGCAACAATCGTTCTATTGGTTTCCACTTTTATGATATACTATAGTTGAGACTTATGCTTTAACTTTTTAAACATAACTTGCATTATTTATTTATATGTTATTTATACATGATCTAAATAAAATATAATTTTAAGTAGGTTAAAAGATCAACTAGATTGTTGAGTATGTAAGGTTTGAATTTTAAAATAAACTTATGAGGGACTATATTTCAGACTTAGATTTGACAAACCGGCTCTCCCCTCTTGAAGTCTGTAGGTTAGTGTAAACCTGCCTGTCTCATTTTGTTTTTTATTTAAACCTTTTATATGAAAAGAGTTTGTTAAAAATGAGCAAGCTCCTAACATTGAAAGAAAAGAACGCTTAATTAGCTTACCAGAATCAATGGCTTGATGCTTTCAACACTAAAAACAGAGCCTTCATCTTCTTCTTGACAATGATCAAGCAACACATCCAGAAAGTCACCACATCCACCGCCATGCGAACTCTCTCTATCCTCAACACGCTTTCGAATCATACGATCAAAAATCTCATGCAATCTCTCATAAGAAACCTTAACATGTCTCTTCACACCCTGCAAATCAAATCTCTTCAACACCGGAAAATAATCCGAAACGTTCACTTTCCCAGCATCCTCCATAATCCTCCATACAAGCTCCTTAAACTCACCGGCACTCTCGAACTCCGGGTCAACAATATCCTCAGAGAACACCGTGTTCGAAACCAAGTTCAGCATGGTGGCGAAAGCTAGCTCCCCTATGTCAACTGTTGCTCTTTCCGCAGCTTTTTTGTGAAGGTGTTGGACTAGCTGCTCAACTTTCCGGTGGCGGAGGTGTTGGAGGAGGTCGAGGCGTTGGGATGTGAATATTTGAGTGGTGCAGATGCGACGACGGTTGCGCCAGCGTGGGTCGGCGGGTGCCCAAGCGAGGGTGTCGTTGACGTTGGGTTGGGCGGCGACTGATTCCGGGATAGGGCGGTTGGCGAAGGATTGGTCGTTTTTTTGGAGGATTTCTTGGGCGGTTGTAGGGGAGGATGCGACGGTGACATTGACGGAACCGAAACGGAGAGACATGATGGGGCCATAGGTTTTGGCAAGGGAAGAAAGAGAAGAGTGGGGTTGGGGGCCTAGTTGATGGAGGTTTCCGATTATGGGTAGACCGGTTGGACCGGGCGGTTTATTCTTTTTACGGTTTAGAAAAAACCGGATTATAACAAGGAAGAGGGTGGCAAATAGTAGCAAGGTGTGAATCTCCATCACTGGTTAATTGACTAGTATGAAATTTTCATTAGTTTCCAAGAAAGTTATATAAGCCAGAGAATGATTACGACACTCTATTTTTTCAACACTATCTTTTATTATTTTATAGATTTATTTTTAAAATAAAAAATTATATGCTCGCTGAACCAGAAGCGCAGAAAGTCAATTTTTCACAGTGCAATCGATTGTTTGACCCCTGCAATCGATTGCTTACTGAACCAGAAGCAAAAATCACATTTTTCTTGCATAAAACAAGTTCCAATAGTGTTCTAACTCATCCTTAAGTTCCCCAACAATCCAAATTCGAATCCCATCATATTTCAACAGTCCATAGCATACAATTTCGTCAAAAGAACACATCTTTCACATATTAAATCAACATGCAAGGTATTGATCACAATCTAAACCCTTAATCATGCAATTTCATAAAACCCAAATCCTACCCAAGTTCTAACTATGGAACTCACCTCATTTTGATGGAGATTCTGAGTTGCTTGATTGAGAGTAGAGATGATGATGCTGATCCTTACACTTTATTATAGTCCTTCCTCCATAATCACTAAGTTTCACACACATGCATGTTGATGATGTTGTGTAAGCTTAAGCATCTTGTAGCCCTTTCCATTAGCTTTCCAATGCCTCCGACGGCGCCCAATTCTGAGTTACGAAACTCTAGTTATGGTCGAAACAGTAAAGAGATATTTTTCTGTCAGGAGTAATCGATTTGCACTGTGTACCCTTCAGTTTGAGTTGGGTACCGGTACCGTGTTAATTAATTTAAAATTTTAATTTTTTAAAAATAAAATAATATTAAAAAATAATGTGGCATTGAATATTTTCATTTGATTGGAGGAAGGTACTGGTATCTAATCAAATTCAAGGGTACCAAAGTATTAAAAAAAATATATTAAAAAAGAGGGTTCATATATATTATTTAAGTAGTTATTATTATCAAATGTATATTTTTAAAATTTATTAATTCATTACGTTTGAAACGGTTTAGGGTATCTTCCTCATATACTTAGGACTCAGAGGATGATATTGAATATTTTGGGGATTCGGCATGGGATACGTGCACCCAAGATAATTGTCTTTTTTAACTTTCGGGTTGAAGTCCCTATTTATAGTGAAATCTTTGGTAGGGGTGCATTGATTCGGGCAAATCCAAACTAAATCGGAATTCAAACCAATCTATAGTGTTTGAGTCGGACATTTTTTTAGTTCGAACAAAAATCAAACCAAACCAATGAGACCCAATGTTAATTGGTTCGGGTAACGGATTTCTAAAATTCTACTCGCGAACCCGTCTACCCGAACCAATCATACTAATTCATAAGATTTATATCAACATTATTATGCAAACTAGTAGAAAATATTCAACTTCGAGAAGAAAAAAAATGAAACTCCATTGGTTACATCCATAACATATATGAAAAAATGAAAAAATTAGAAATTTTACATTATTAGGGAAAATTAGTTGATGTAACTTAGATATTTTTTTAAAATATTTTCACAGTTATTTCTAATGTATCGAATCAATCCAACCCAAGCCAACCCATTATTTCTTGGATTGGTTCGGTTTGAGTTTTATCGAAAAAATGTGAAAATCCAATCCATATATTTTCGATTGGTTTGGGCATCAGATTCTCCCAAAACCAAACGAAACCGGCCCACGAACACCCTCTAATCTTTGGTCTAATGACCATTAAGCGGCATCATAACGGTAGTAACCGCCCATAAATGTTGTAACGTCTTCATTAATCCTATGTAACCGACTCCATTAGTGGTTTGTAACTGCTTTATGACCATTGACATATCACGTCCAAGTTATCAACCTGGCTTCCGATCTTTGCCTTCCTTAGTAGCATCTCGGCTGCTACTACTTCTTTGCACTGCTCGGCACATCCGACTAAAATACCCGACTCAGAGAACTAAGGTATGTACAACATATATTTTGTTTTAAAAAACAATTTTGAATAACCTCTCCGAAGTTAATCAAGTGAGGTCTCAACAGTTATGTGCTATCGAAGTTATGGTGTGCTTGTATTTTTTGTGTTGTATTGGTTGTCCTCTCCCTTCACGGGAGGTTCCCCTCTTATACTAACTTCTCTCTCGTATTCATGAAGCAAAGACACTTCAAAAACAACATTTAAGAGGTTGCCCTAACGTTCGTCGTCGCAATCACGAGGGTGTAACGCTTCCCTCATTATTTTTCGTAACATTCATTCAACATTTGAACTACCGTAATTGTCATACCGTCTTGACACTTCGATCGTCCGACTAGGCATGTCTCTCATTCCATCCTACTTCGTTCATCGGCACTGGATTGGTGTATTCTTCCTCACATCAGACGTCATATCTTAGCTCCGACCCTAACACTCATATCGATTATTTGTCTATGGTTCCCGTTTGTTGAAATCTTTGCAAAAAGGTCCATTTTCTTTGAACTTACGAAACAAAAGATTCAAATACAAATGGTGTAAAAACATTATGATTATTTGAACATTATTCTTTATGTATGGTCATTTTACTTGAAACGACTTTAAAAAACGTCTATCCTGCAATAAAATGTTGTCATCTGTCTCACAAAAAATGAAAAGTTTATCTCTTACTCACTCGTAGATTTAGGGTTTGTTTGTTTCAGCATTAAAAAGTGGATTTTTTTCTTTGTATTTTTTAAAATAGATTTTACAAAATGCTTTTTCAAAATATTACAAGTTTTTTTATATTCATTTTTTTAAAAATAAAACTCTAATTTTGACATCCTATAACATAAATATATATTACTGAAGACTAAAACTTTGTCAAAATCGTAATTTTTTAAAAATAATTATATTTTGAAAAAGATTTTTATATAAAAAAAAAAACTATTTGAAATAGCTTCAAAATTAAGTGATTTATTGAAATTTTGATATTCAAAAAAATTTTCAATAAAAATTAAAATACCTAAAATAATATTTTAAGAATAACTATTTAAATCGAATTTTCATTTAAAACCTTTATAAAAAGTTTCTTTATAAAAAAAGTTGTTTCACAAAATTATATAATACTATAAAATTATTTTAAAAAAAATCAAAACCAATTAACCCTAAAACATAAGTGAACTGCATCTAAATAAGTTTGACAAAATAAGTCAGGCATGTCATACATGCTTATTTTGTTTGCACTTTTTTAAAAAATGGATCAAGAGTTTAGATCCAGACACTACTATATTTCCATATCATATTCTGATTTTTCTTCTTACTTTTGAAGATGCTTACATTAATATGAATTTTATAAATTTTGAAATTTAAAAGTGCAATGCTCGTAGACATGCCCAATCCACCCTCATGCCTTATTTTGTTTTTTCTCAAAGCAAATCTAAATAGAATGAACATGTTATAATTAATTAATTCACATGTGTCACGTTTCATTCTTCGTAGATAATCTCACATGTCTAAATATATTAAGAGTAGTGTTATTTAATACGGATCAATTTGAATAAAGAATATAAAAATGTATACGTGTCACTATTTTAGAGATGAATTTTAAATTAATTTTAAGTTTAATTTCCTTCTTAATAATAAAGATCATGAAGTTGTGATTATAATGAATGATTTAGATTTATTCTTACATTTCTTATTTTTCCATTTTCTAACTAATAAACTTCTTCCATATATTAACACGAATATTTATATATACTTCAAATCACCACTTATATGATTTATTTTAAAGGACAACTTCTCTACTCATCACAAAAAGTTGGATAGTGTATCTTTCACCAATCACATTGGATCATTTAGTTTTATCTTATTTAATTAATTATTAAATAGTATACTTTTTGATTGTTTTCAAGACATTTTATATTGAATATAACTTTACCCAACTTTTTAAATTGGGTAAATAAGAATTTATTTTATTTTAAATCTAATAATCACTTTAACTAATAATTACGTGTAGGAGTATTTAGGCTATGTACAATGGTTTTATTATTCAACACTCTTCTTTTTCATTTTTTTTATACTACACATCATTTTCTCTTTCTTTCACCTAATAATTTAACCCACATTCAATTTATACTCACTACAATGATTTTGTTTAATAAAATTCAACATCATATTCCACCACCATTCACAACACACTAAAAAATTTAAACATTCAAAACAACCAATAAAATTTTACAAAGTATTTTGTGGATCCCACTCTTTCCATATTCAACATGTTGAAAACATTCAACACCAATTAATACGCCTCACTTTAAACACCCTATTCAACACCCTCATTGCAAGAATTCAACTATTGAATTTATTTTTCAACACCCCCATTATACATAACCTTATAGATATAGATAAGAGATCATCTTTAATATTTCAACTAACACTATCATATATAGGGCCCCATCGCATTATCAATGTCAGACAATAACTCTAAATAACTAATTAAAGCAGTATATAAAACCAATGGCAGACACAAGAATTTCAAGCAGTGTGAGCAAAATAATTAATTAAAGAAAAAAGCTAAAATGTGTCCTAAGGACAAGTTAATGAAATATTTATAGAAATATTTTCTTGAAATACGTGTATTCAATGTATCGAAACTTTAAATATGACTTTATTGTATTTAATTACTTTTAACTTTTTCTAATTATAGTATTCTTAAATGTGCCCTAAGGGCACATGGACACATGTTAGCATGACCCTTAATTAAATTAAGACCGAAATACTTTCGTATTAATAGTATATATTTTTAAAAAAATTATATTTTTCTCACATTTCAGAAAAAAAAATTGAAACACTAAAAAAATATAAATTGGAATATTTATTCAAAGTCTTCCAATTTTAAAAAAACCACACCAAAACACTTAGTAAAAGAATTCCGGTTGTTTTCAAGTTATTTAAAATGGATTTGAAGATGACACTTATTAAAAGTGTTCCGGTGGTTTAATTTTTTTTTTTAAATTCTAGACTTTAAACAATTTAAAAACTATTAGAATTCTTTTTCTAAATGTTTCGGTGTGGTTTTTTTAAATCGGAAGACTTTGAAAAAGTATTTCGAGGTGTTTCGAAAATTTGAATTGTGAAAAAAAAATTAAAATTTTTAAAATATATATTATTTATACGAGAATATTTCAGTCCAAATTTTTTGTGTGTAAAAATATAAATATAATTATAAGAATACAAAATAAATTTTCTAAAAAATAAGAGTGAGCCCGGGGCGTGCCCAAATTGGCTGGCCTACAAAATTGGCCTGTATAAAATATAAATACAATCATTTTAAAATAAATATTTTAATAAAAAATAATGCTAAAACACATAAATTAAAAATTTTGTTTGAAAATGTGCACCTGAATTTGAAGGGGCTTATATTGTGTTTGGCTGTAGTAATTTATTAAGTACGGCTCAATTTTCAAATCTGGAACATCTTTTCCGCACCGACTGTGATTATTAGTGGTTAGAAAAGCGGCAACAGGATGACAGGTTCTAGACGTTACAGAAGAAATGTCCAAATTTAGACATTTGCAATTTAAATTAAACTAGGGTCAATATTTCAGAACTTTCCAGAACTGAATTTGCAATAATTTAAGAGATATTATAAAAAGGTAAAAAAAAAATGCATTTACAGTGTAAAGTATTTTTATACTGTCAACCAATAAAAAGTATGCATCAGAACAAATCTTATTTTTATTTTTAAAAAACTGACATTACATGATAAATTAAATTATTTTGATTGGTTGTATGTGTAAAACAGTGCATTATCTTTAAACTCTTATAAAAGAAAAATGACAACTTTTCTACCTATTAAAATTTTTAATGTAGTTTACCTTTAATTAATCACTTACTATTATTTAATTTTATTATATTTAATTATTTATTAAATTATTTAAATTTGAAAAGTTCTCAAAATAATTTATTTTTTAGATAACTTTATTTAATTTTCTATGTTGTTCTATTTGATTATATAAATTTTTTTGGCTTAATTGTAACTTTAATCCCTCTATTTATCTTTTTTTTCGATTTCGATCCCTCCATTTTAAAAACCATGATTTTGGTCCTTTTTTAAGTTTTGTGTTGAATTTTAGTCCCCTCTTCAATTTGAGACATATTTTTAATGATGTGGCATTCAATTTGCTGACGTGGCATTTAATTTGCTGACATGGCATTCAAAAATATTAATCTAATATCATTAAATAAATTTTTAAATTATTTATTTATATATATTACTGTTTTTTATAAATTTTCAAAAATCTTAATCTAATATCATTAAATTATTTATTTATATATGTTAATGTTTTTTTATAAATTTTCAAAAAAAAAAACTAATATACTTAAAAAAAAAATTGAAATTATTTATTTTGACATATCCTGGAGTATTAAACCTTTTGATTGATTTTAGATTTAATTGTTTCTACCTTTATGTGATGGAAAATAGTTACTCAGTAGCATAACCACACTTATGTTTTTTTTTTTTTGTGAAATAATGTTGGAAGAATGGTTTAAGAAGATGACTTTTGAAAAGGAAGTGACGAAACAAAATGAAAAGTAGGAGGTTTACATGCAATAGCGGAGCAAGAAGGTGAAGAACTGAAGTTTATCTTGTGTTTTACGGATATTGAATCCTTCTAAGATTAGCAGAAGAAGAGGCGTTTTTTAAGATCTAGTTCTTCACCCACATCCGATAATCCAGCTTCCATGACTAAATCCACAGATTCTTCATCCACTTACAGTTTCATAATGTTGCATTTTAAGGACTAAACCATATATCCTAAATCCAACTTTCCTTTTCCTTTAATTTTTTTATTAGATCTACAACACATATCTCACAAACCCAGAACAGAAACAAATATTTAAATCTCCTTGTATCACAAACCCAGTTCCAAACAGAGATCTGCTTCTTGTATTACAAACCAAGAACAAACCCAGAACAGAAACACATATTTAAATCTCATTGTATCACAAACCCAATTCCAAATGCATATCTAAAGCTTCTTGTATTACAAACCCAGAACAGAAATTGATTCTTGTATTACAAACCCAGAACAGAAATTGATTGAAGGTGAAACACACATGGAAGCGATTCTATTGTTAGGGTTTGTAAGAAAACATTTTGGGGAGGCAGTTAGGGTTTGTAAGAACACGTTTTGGGGAGAAGGCAGAACATGTCTTGGGAGAAGAAGGAGAAAACGTTTTTGATGATTCTATAGTTTATAATTTTTAATAACTTAAAATTAATTTGATTAATATTTAAATGAATATTTATATTATTAATAACTAATGAAATAATGTTAATATAAAGGAAATATTATAAATTAAAAAATGAGCTGGAATAAATTAATAGTGATTTGTCAATGACACATCATCAAGTCTAGTGCCATGTAGTTAAAAATAAGTCTCAAATTGGAGGGGGACGAAAATTCAACACAAAACTTAAAAAAGGGACCAAAATCGTGATTTTTAAAATGGAGGGATCAGAACTGAAAAAAAAAAGATAAACAGTGGGACTAAAGTTGCAATTACGCCAATTTTTTTTTATGTCACATTATTCCTTTATTATTTCATTTGTAAATATTTTTTCTAGTGTGTAAAAAATTGTAATATGGTACTAGAGCTATCCCGTTATATTTTTTCTACAACATTATTATTAAAGTTTCATTGAATTGTATTTTATCAAAGATTTTTGTTCAATTTGATAATTATTTCTACCATTCTTTCTTCGACCTTAAAATTTAATATTTCTGTCAAAAAAAATCCCTCTTTGTTTTTTCAAAAATCTTTTCTTTTTGCAATACCTTATATCAAATTTCTAGAAAATAATATTAAAGAATTTATCCAATTTAATTACGGATGTTAATCGTTGGAAATCCACCAAAACTATGATGAATTTCTTCCAATTTTGATGAACAAGATTGCTATCACCACACAATAACGATGGACAATATAAAAAAAAGACAATGATTTTCTGCAGAGTTACTCTCTGCCCACAAACTGTGAAAAACTTTATTATTCAATTGCAACTGCAATTTCTGTGAATACAACTCAATCGACTTGATTACAAAAATAGGGGTTATTTCAGTCCAATCCCATTCTTTAAGCTCATATATAATCATGTCCCTGCTAATCACTACTTGCTTATTCACTGGGTCGAACAACTTGTAACCTATAGTCGAATGATATCCTACTAGGATCATTTGACTCGACTTGTCATTAAGTTTTATTCTCAACTGATCTGGCACATGCCTATGTGCTATAGATCAAAATACTTTCAGATGACTCAATCTAGGTTTAACACCAAACCAACATTCTTCTGGAGTAATTCCTTCTAACTTCTTCGTTGGACATCTATTCAAAATGTATGTTTTTGTTGACACAACTTCACCCCAAAATTCTTTAGGTAAATGCTCGTCATTCAACATACTTCTCACCATATTCATGATGGTTCAATTCTTCCTTTCTGCAATTTCATTTTTCTGTGGAGTGTAGGGTGGCACCATCTCATGCACAATCTCTTCATTTTCACACAATGCATCAAAGTCTTTCGACACATACTCTCCACCACCATAAGTTCTTAAAACTTTGAGATTTCGACCACTTTGTCTTTCGACCATAAATTTAAACTTGGCAAATACCTCAATCACTTCATTTTTCTTATTAATTAGATAAGTCCACAGTTTTTGACTGAAATCATCTACAAATGTGACAAAGTATCTTTTACCTCCCATCGAATCTACATGGATAAGACCACATACATCAGAGTATATGATTTCTAGAATAGCCTTCGACTTGCTTCCTGCATCCTTGCTGAAGCTATTCTATTGCTGCTTCGCCTGCACAAATTCCTCACATACCTCGTTTGGAATGTCAATTTCTGGAATTCCTGAAACCATATTATTTCTTTTCAAGTATCTGATGTCTTTAAAGTTGAGATGACTTAGTCGATAGTACCACATCCATTCATCTTTGCTAGCTGCAATCGCAAGGCACTTGTGTTCCATCACATCGAGTTCAATCTTGAAGGTTCTATTTTGAACATATGAGCCTTCAAGATTAACTTTCCACTTGTGTCGACGACTCTCATTATCTTGTCTTCGATCGACACTTTGTAATTCTTTTCGATCAATTGCCCAATGCTGAGAAAATTGCTCTTCATGCCTGGTATGTACAACACATTTGAGATTACTCACCTCTTGCCATCTTTCCTCATAATGAAAACGTCTCCAATACCTTCAGCTGTCAGCGTATTGTCATTTGTGAATTTCATCGTGTTCTTCATTGAGGGCTTTATGTTTACAAACCAATCTTATCTTCCAGACACATGTGATGAGCATCCTGAATCCAAGTACCATTGGTCCTTAATTTTATCTTCATCTCTGATTGTGACCATCAGCAACATTTCTTCTTCTTCTTCATGTTTTGCAAAATTTGCATCATTTTATTAATCCTTATTCTTTTCTGGATATTTGTAGGATAGTGACCATACTTCTAACAATTGAAACACTGAATGTGTCTCTTGTCAGGCTTTTGACCACCACCTTTCCTCTACCTGCAGCACCGCCTCTTTGGTTACTTTGGTATGAGGATTTTCTTTGATTCAACCAGCTTCCTTCTTGATGACTTTGACCAGTCGAATTGTTATAGCCACCTCTACCTTTATTTCCATTTAAACTTCCTTTGCCTTTCTTTTCGTTTGTTGACTGAGCCTGCAAGGCCACATCACTCTTCAAATTTCCAGTAGCTCTTTTAGCCATTTGTCATTCATGAGATTCAAGCGTCCCTTGAAGCTCTTCTTTTGTTAACTTCAACAAATCCTTTGAATCTTCTATGGCTACCCCCACGTGGTCGAACTTAGGGGCCAAAGACCTTAAGATCTTCAAAACAACAGCTCTTGTTGTTAACGCTTCTCCATATATCTTGATTTGATTCACTAGTTTCGTACCTAGTGAAGAAATCAGTTATGCTTTCGCTATCTTCCATCTGAAGTAATTCATACATTATTTTATGAGTCTATAACCTCCCCTCTTTCACCTTCTCTGTGCCTCCAAAAGACTTTTCAAAATTCTCTGAAGCTTCTTTTGCAGATTCGGAATCACTAACCTTTTTGAAGTTGTGTAGTCTCAAACATTAATGAATTATAAAGAGTGCTTTATAACTCTTCTTCTTCGATTCTTCATATTCTTTATTTTCTTCTTCTGAAGCGTCTTCTTCAAGCTCTTTTACTCTATCCTTCATAAGATCCCAAAGACCTTGACACCTGAATAAAACCTTCATCTGTTAGCACCAATTCTCATAGTTATCTACTTTCAGAATTGGTAGACTTGCTGGATAATTTCATTCCCATAATTCACCACCATCGTGATTTTCTTCTTCTTCCCTTTATCAATAAACTGGAGCTCTTGATATCATATGTTGGAAATCCACCAAAATCTATGATGAATTTCTACCAATCTTAATGAACAGGATTGATACCACCACACAATAACGATGATCAATATAAAAAAAAAGACAATGATTTTCTGCAAAGTTTCTCTCTGCCCATAAACTGTGAAAAACTTTATTATTCACTTGCAACTACAATTTCTATGAATACAACTCAATTGACTTGATTACAAAAATAGGGGTTATTTATAGATTTATGTTAGCTTACTCTCTAAGCCAAAAGCCCAAAATACCTATTTTGGAATTAAATCAAATCTAATCTATTTTAGACCTAAATCAAATCTATCTAATTTAGTAAATCAAATATGTGTGTAACAAATTGTTTTCACACTTCTAAGTCAAATCAAATCAAATCTTTTCGACACAAGAAATTATAATTTAACATTAATGAGCGTGAGTTGACTTCCAAACTCGCAGACTCAAATCAAATCAACTCATAAATTATTCAAACTTAATTATTTATAAGTATATTAAATCTAACGGCAACAATTTATATAGTTTTGGTTCGAATATCGATTTTGAGTTTTTTAATCTGTGGATCCATTGACCCATCTCATAGAAGATCATTAGTGATTTTTTATTGTTTATTATAATTTTAAATAAAAATATAAAATTAATATTCACTAATAATTACAATTTTACCAAAAAAATTTATAAACCACTCAAATTAATATATCACTGAAATTACAATTTGTGAAATTTTCTATTATTATAAGTGTTAATCATGTGGATGATTTTTACTAGACATTATATGATGTGTTTCATCCTATTAAAATGTTAAAAATAAGTGTAATTGTTTTAAATTGTGTTATAACTTTTTTATAAGTGAAAAAGACTATTAAAAAAAAAATTTTTACTCGAAACACAACGTGCAAACCAAACTCATAAATAAACAAATCAGTTTGATCTTTTATCGTAAAATTGTGGATTGAACGATAAACTTAACCCGTTAAAATTTTAATAGATTAAATAACAAATTATTCTAAAGTCAGTTCAACTCAAATCATTTAAACTCTTACTTACTACAATAGAGGTGGTATTTAAAATTGTCTTGGTATAGTCCTTTCGAAGTAAACTTTATAAGAAAGACAAGACATATAAATGAAGTTACATTACACATCTCACTTTAATTACACTACAATAAAAAAAATCTAAATGCTTCACAACTATAGTTCCTTCATACCTCTAATCAAGCAATTTCTTAATCGAACAAAATAAATAAATGCGTAGAATAAGAATCACTTTTTTCAATTGACTTTCGATTAAATGATTCTAACTCAAACTTTCTTAAACTTATTACAAAGACATCAATTTACATATGATCTAACTTGGATCAAATATGTCTAGGTGGCAAATTCATTTGTTAATAATTATTTTTCATGCAGGGAAAAAGGTGGGGTAAAACCTACAAACACTGACGTTATAGTAAATGATTTAATAAGGATTGAAAGAATATTTTTAGGTTTTAGATATTGTGTACCTTTATTATAAGATTTTACCTTCTTTCTAGGAAGACTCTGGAGTTTTTGGGGGTCTAGAATCTTCTTCATATATGAAGGTGTCATAATATTACTCATTATGTCATCTAACGAATTTTATTTAATCATACATAATGAAAGGGTGTATCTTTAGGGCATAATCGTCTTGTGCCCTTTCCTTCTTTAACAGCCTATCATCGTTACTCTTTATCTCATCCTTCATTGTGGTTAGCATTTGAACGTTACTTTAATGAGTTGATGTTCTCTTGGCCTTAGTCTAGACATGAATAGTTCCCCCTTAAGCCTGGTCCAGCAAAGCCAAGATGTGGCTTGTGAAATAATTTTAAGAAGGTGCCAATTGGATGACAGTATTATTGGATATTTCATCCATCATTGGCATGTCTCATCATTTGGACTCATGATATTCTTACCCCCTCTTTGGTAGGAAAGGGTGAGGTTTCTTGAAATTTGTTTCTTTGGCCCCTTATCACGTGTCAATTTGTAGTTTTTAGTGTGATGGTTTATTCTTCACTTACTGGTTAATGCTCAACCCTTAACTTTTCATTCTTCTATATTGTGGGGATTTTCTTTCTATATCCTATCTCTAATTAACATGCACATATAAAAAATGAATATGTTATTTTTTTATCATTTCTTCCCTTCGAACTCTCCTTGTCGTTTCATGCTCTTACTATTAGTGTGTTTACTCTACATTGAAGTGTTCTCACCTTTTTCAACAATCTCGACATTATATATTGATAAGTTTTTATCATTTGTTGTTCATTTTATTTATGGGGGTATGGTAGATGTAGTATGATAATGGCTTTAGGTTAGTGTGGATGTTGTATCTAGCATCATAATCTCTTTTGTGCAAACATGAATCATGAGCAAACATGTTTCCTCACGTCTCATTATTCTTTGTGTGTGATTAGGTACAATAGTTCATGACATAAAGTACCATTTTAAATTCATAACTGATGAGCATAAGCACAATTCGTATTTCTTCACTATTTTTTTTCTTCATTTTTTTGCAGAACTGGAGAAGTATAAAGTAGTTATTGAAGCAATAGATCCTCTCATATATATGACAGTGTCAAGAAATATCACATTCAAAATATTAAATACAGGTACTAATGCATATAATATTGCGTAAATGACATAAGTACATGACAAACACATAGTTTACAACAATGTTCACACAAATATAACATGTCCAACATAGAAGATCTAAGAAAAAATGCATACCAGAAACAACATATAATGATATTCTTCATGCTCCTCAAACCATTTTTTTCTTTCCTTTGTCCAAAACCTAATCATCTGAAAAGGCTCAACAACGGGGGGTGAGATAATACTATCTCAATGGAGCCTTACTAAACCATAAGTCCTCTCGGCCAAAGGATTTCTAGAACTATTCAATTTCTACTAGATTCTAATACTTGTATGACATAATAAAACCAAAGGGTTCAAGGCGTGATTAACCTCATACCATGTAGAAATGTCGATACATTCTCTCTTACATACCATGTACGCTTTAGGAGACGACTAGCTTCGCATAACGTCAACTACCTTCTAGAACTTCTCATATCAAGCTAATTTTTATGGTCTTTGTGACTTAATACTAGTCCTTTCCATCAAGTCATGTTTTATGGTGCGATCTACCATCTTGCTCGAATTTCCGTCTCTGATTACAAGCGACATTTCAGGCACAGGCATAAAGTCTCAACATTCCTCACGTTTATTTCAATTGATCCCTTTAGGAACCAATATCATTGTATGTTCACTATCTCAATATATGCCTAAGTATCCCGAGATCCATTATTAGTTTTCCTTGATTCATAACCTAGTTTACCTACGATGTTTATGTTGCCTCATAAATAATTATTCATTCAAAAACAAAAAACATGCATAAAAGTACAATATCACTTTATCATAGTATAGATATTTGATTTAGCTTTCCAACATAACTGACTGAGTCTCAATCGAAGTTACGAAAATAAAAACACGTCTATTATGGACTAAACCTATTTCTAGCCATAAATTTTTATGAGTGGGCCGTAAAACTCGCTTACGATCGCGTAAGGAAGCCCGTAAGCATTGGATACGACCATAAAAGGCCTAAGCACCACCAAAACATGCATTTTCTCATAGTTTTCCAGCGAACAAGTCACTCTGACATTTCTAGAATCATGTACGGACATAATAAGCACATATTTGACAAGATATACAGCAAATCACACAATGCAATCACAAAATCAAGTAAGAACAAGAGTAACTTCAAGGATCAAATCCCTACCTCTGTAAAATCTTAAACCCCAATAATTGTTTTTACTTTATAATATAATAAACATGGAGGAACGAAAAATTATAAATCAAGGGTATCACATTCACATGAATAACATAGAACTTTTCATTAATGAGTGCTTAATCCAACTTAATATCAAACGTAGAAAATCTCAAAATAATAATCCCGACCCAGATGTCACAATATCAAAGCTTTATTCTAATTTAAATCAACTAGCTAACTTAATAGTTCAGAAAAACATAAACATAAGGTAAACAAATAAAATGGTCTTCTACACCATCTTCCATAAGATACCCAAGCAACTACTCCTCAGTCTCAACCTGAGAATACTCTGCATATAGGTTCACATTGAGAAACATAGAAATAAAGGGGTGAGAATACATTCTACAAAATAACATGGTATAATATAGCAAATGGTAGTATAAACATAAGTTACACAATGCTCACGGCGTCATATGAAATCACTTAACATTTCACAACATACATATAAACTCACTTAACATTTCATAACATACAAGTAAATTCACTTAATATTTCACAACATACATATAATGCTTACGAGATGCACTTTGCCTCTACTCCAATTCATGTGGTACCATCGATTGACCTAGAGCTTATTTTCCTGAGCCATAATAGTTTAGGAGAGTAGATGAGGAACATCCAACACTACAACACTCAACTAGACGTTCGTAGACATGCAATGTCTAGAAGTAAATGTAATCCATGTGTGCACTATAACACCCTTCGCTAAACTATACTTCTAAGAGTACATGTGAGCTACATTGTAATACACACCATTGCTAGACGATATCTACTCCGATTCATATATGATGCATGATGATTCAAACAAATACAATTTCTATTCAAACCTCCAAACCATATTTAACACATTGGTTCTTATCAAGCCTTCAACATAATTGCCACATTAGGGCTTCACTATTTCTCTACCAACACGGGACTTACATCCCGAGGTTAGTGACACAATCACTCATAGTTCACAATTTCATCTCATCAAAACTTTAGACTCATACCCTGAAATATTTACAAGGTTTTGTGTCTCTTTCTTTTTAGATTGTCTTTCCTCGTTACTCTTAACCTCATCATTCATGGTGATTAACATTGGGAATGGATTACCTTTAATATGGGTTAATAATTAATGGGTTGATGCTCTCTTTGGCCTCGGTCTAAGTAGGAACAATATCCTAATCTCTATCTAACTTTTTAAGCTCTTGAGCGTGCGCACACTTCAAATGCTTAAACATAACTCACGAGTAAACACAAAGGATTGTAACAACTTTAACTTTGTGTCACCATAAAAGTTAGTTAACCTCAAAGTTTGGTAAGATATAAATAGATTAACTACTTAAACAATGTCTCGTTTGCCTTCACTTACATGTATCTTTATATAAATAGAGAGCATATTTAACTAAGATAAATCATATTATTCTCACTTAGCCTAAAACATTCTCTTATTAGGATATACATAAGTAAAATTACACGGTACTTCTATACATACTTATGATAAATCATAATCAATCTTTTGATTAAACAATTAACACAATTATAGTCTGTTAAGAATCAAGTGTAAGGAAGAAGTCCCACATTATTAGAAAAGGGAAGATTGAACAGTTTATAAGTGAGAGAACTCACACACCTATCACCTAAAGGTTTTTGGTGAATATGTAGTGTGTCTCTCATAAAGGTGTGTTCCAAGTGTAAAATGCTCTCTCGTGTTGATCTCTGAATTGCCTCCAACTCCAACAGTGGTATCATGAGTCTTTGGTTTCGAGTGAAAGATCTGACTTACTTGTATCGAAAGTACTTCTCACAAGCGGTGGATAAGAGGTGTCCTCTGTTAATGGCGGATATTGATTAGAAAATGGGATCTCCGAATTGCCTCCAACTCCAACAGTGGTATCATGAGTCTTTGGTTTCGAGTGAAAGATTTGGCTTACTTGTATCGAAATTACTCCTCACAAGCGGTGGATAAGAGGTGTCCTGTGTTAATGGCGGTACATTGATTAGGAAAGGGGATCTCCGAATTGCCTCCAACTCCAACAATGGTATCATGAGTCTTTGGTTTCGAGTGAAAGAATCGGCTTACTCGTATCGAAAGTACTCCCCACATGTGATGGATAAGAGGTGTCCTATGTTAATGACGGTACATTGATTAGAAAAGGGAAGATTGAACACTTTATAAGCGAGAGAACCCACACATCTATCACTTCAAAGTTTTAGAATACTCTCTCGTATTGACCCTCGAATTATCTCCAAGATAGTCTAGTATAACCGTAACCTATGATTAATCCTAAATATTCCTAACATATCTCTACTATTCTCAATATCTAAATTCTAGGGAAATTTAATACATACCGCAAGAGAGGTCAATATACCAAGAAACTAGATTTACTAGCCTAAAAACAATATTTTGGACAAAATTGAACGAAACTAGATTTACTAGCCTAAAAACAATATTTTAGATAAAAATGAACTAAATGAATTGATTTAGAGGAACCTTGAATTGACTCACAAAGATGGATAGGGGTCCAAAATCGCTTGAATCGATTCAAATATTCATATGAATTGCTTCATGCTTGCATTTTTCAAGATTTCTGCAAATTCAACAATCTAAACCAACCCCAAAATCTCAACCTAAACTTATTCATTCCACTATGGGTCATACCAAACACCTAATGTTATCTATTTACAAACCACTCATAAAATTCATTAGCTAATTATGGTCATCAACATACAAATATTTATAACGCAAAATCAACACTACAATTATCAAATATGATTTCAAAAAAAACAAACCGGATATGACCTCAAATAAAATTTCAGAGATATCTATGCGTTGAATCTAACTCTTAATCAGCCTCTACCTCAATATTCATGATGAAATCTAAATCCCAATCCCCAATATTCCATATTTAAAGAACCTAAGATGAAGAAATTGACTACAATGTAATTTTTATTTGGAATGGTAAAGAAATGTACAACTCACAAATGCACACAACGTAATTTTTATTTTGAATGGATTAACATTTAACAGATAAACAAAAGATGTCAATTGAGCAGATTACACTATAGGCACATTGCCTCACTCCTGAATCTCAACAGCCTCAAAACCTGTATGAATCGAAGCCTTCACAGCATCCAACACTAGCTGTGTTTTCCTACTAATCACACCCCACTTCTTCTCAGGTTTCGCGTTTCTATACTTAATCTCACCAACCAAACGAGCAAACTCCTTAACCAAAAGAGCCTCCTGAGGAAGATCAGTTTTAACAGTACACTTACTAGGCTGTCTAGCCCAACAAGTAACAAGATCATCAAAGCTACTCTCAGTACCAACATAATAAGAAGCTTCTTTCTCTTCATAAGGAATAATAAAATCATGAACATGAAGAGTTCCTTTCGTTCCCATAGCTGTTATATCCATTGTCAAATTCGCCAAGAAAGAACAATGAAATGTTGCTACTCTTCCATCTTCCCAATATAGGGATGCACCACAATCCAATATAACTCCATCTTTGTTAAGAACCGGTTTGTGTGAAGCAATAACTGTTTTCGGTAATTCGTAGTTGGAAGCTATTAGGATTGCGCGAATGCAATACCAACCAGCATCACCTAGAGAACCATGTGCATCAAGATCAGACTTCACACGAATGTTTTTCTGTAGATATTCAGAATCTGCAGCAAATGTAAAACAGGCGCGAATCTGTACAAACCAAAAGTCACAGCTAGTATAATCAATAAACAAACAATCTATAATAAATATGAATCAATCAGACATTACCGATTTGAGGTTGCCGAAACGGTTTGCATCGTTGAGGAAGTTGGCCATTGAAGCAGTTCTGGGGTTATGAACCCACATAGTATTATCCATGAACTGCACGCCGTTAGATTCACAGGCTTCTGCAATTTGATCGAACTCAGCAACGTCCAGAGCGACGGGCTTCTCGAGGAGCAAATGCTTCTTGTTCTGGGCGGCGAGAACAGCCCAGCGAAGGTGGAGGCTTGTGGGAAGAGGCATGTATACAGCGTCGACATCTGGATCCTGTAGTAGAGCTTCGTAGTTGCCGTAAATTTTGGCAGTTAGAGGGTAGCCGTTGGCGGCGGCGAAAGCGGAGGCTTTGTCGTGTGAGCGGCTGGCGACGGCGCAGATGGTGGCGTTGGGGGCTAGATTTATGGCGCGGGAAACCTTTCGGGCTATGTCGGCGCATCCGACTACTCCGATTTGGATTAGAGCTTCCGACATTTTGGTCAATGTGATGAGTGAACGAGTGACTGAGGAGTAGAGCAAGTTGTTACTTGTCAGTGATGTAAGCTATCACCGTTCATCATTGTTCTATATATCACCTTTTGTTTTTCTTTTTACTATTGGATAAGTATAAAATTTAAGGTTATTTATGATAGTACTCCCTAAAATTCAAGCAAATTTTGATTTTCTTCTTTGAGATAAAAGAGAAATGCGATATTACTCCTACGCTACAATTTTCGATTTCATTATATTTATATACTGATGACATAGATATGATATGGAGGTATAATTGGTTGAATATTGTCATGTGATTCAGAATTGCCATGTAAGCAGCCGATAAGCTACTGCAATCTGGCAATAATTGCAAATACCAAAAGAGGGAAAAAAAACTACGTAGGATTTTTTATTTTAATAAGCAACTACGTAGGATTGAACAATATGTTGGTCTGGGTAAAATTGGGTCCAAACAAAGATTCAACTCAAACCGTGGTGTCATTTGATAAGTCCAATTTTGACCGCTGAAATTTTAGTTCTCAATGAATTAAATTGATTTGATAAATAAATTGAACGAATTTGATGGCTTCAATATTTATTGAATTAAATCTAGAAAAACAATTTATTTTTTTATCAAATTCACAAACATTCATATTTCTAATTTTGAAAAAAAATCAAAAATTTTAGAATAGTCTACTAAAATAAGTACATTTAGATATGAATCTGAATACGTTAGTGCTCATCACGTCTCATACCCGGACAATATATAATTATATATTTTATTTATATTATGAGAATTTCTTCACCCACCTCCCAACCTTCTTGGCCACCTCCGGTGAATTTACCACAATACCCCTTGTTTCGGAAGTTCATTTTCGAAACTGTACTTTTTTTCTTGAAAAAAGTGTTTTCGGAAATGAACTTCCGAAAACGTGTTTTTTTAATATAAAATATTGATTTCGGAGATGCATCTCCGAAATAAAGTGACTTTTTCAGAAAATGTGGTGTTTCGGAAGTTCATCTCCGAACGCACCCCTCCTGGGGAATTCGGAAATGAACTTCCGAAAATATGTCTGGACAGAATAAAACGAAAAACAACAACAATTCGCTTTATTTAATCGGGTGAAGATTACAACGATAATATTACATAAAATTAAAGTTACATATTGTTCAACACGGGTAAGTGGGGATGAGAGAGTGGTGGGGAGAAAAAAAGACTTCCAACGAAAATTAAAGTTACAATTCGCTTTATTTAATCGGGTGAAGATTACAACGATAATATTATCATCTTAGTTTTTGGAAGTGGTAACCCGGGCCGGAACATATGACGGAGGAGGTGGATGTCCGGAGGAAGAAGAACCGGAGGTACGTCCACCGCGACACAAAGGAGCCAATCAATGTAAGCTATAGTTTATCATTATCATCAGGGGACGTCATTACAAAAAATTGGGAAAAAAATCTTATTATTTTTAATCTTGATTTTTTAGAAATGACGTCCCCAGATGATAATGATAAACTATAGCTTACATTGATTGGCTCATTTGTCTCGCGGTGGACGTACCTCCGGTTCTTCTTCCTCCGGACATCCACCTCCTCCGTCATATGTTCCAGCCCCGGTTACCACTTCCAAAAACTAAGATGATAAATCCAATACAAAAACATTATTCGATACAATCCGAAATCAGAACAAAACAAGACACGTCAAACAAGACAAAAGCATGTTATTCTGCCCGACGAGCGTTACAAAATACACATCAAACAAAATAAAAACACGTTATTCTTCCCGACGAGCGAACTCCTCCGAATGAAGATAATTATACCAATCCTCATCCCACGCAGTATCAGAACCATCAGCGTTGATCACGCCTGAAGGCTGCGAAGCAGAACCAGTCAAAAGCTTCTTCTTCTCCTTCTTCTCCTTCACCTCTTTCACCTCCTTCACCTCCTTCACCTCTTTCACCTCTTTCACCTCCTTCTTTGAAGAACCCTTTCTTCCCTTAGCGTCAGTCCTGCGTGCTGGTTGGTTGCCTGACATGTTCCTGTAAACAATTGAAATTGATTAATATGAGAGACAAAATAAAAAACAAAAAAATTTGAACTTCTGATACATTTCGGAAGTTCATTTCCGAAAACTGGGATGGAGGTGTTTTCGGAAATGAACTTCCGAAACACCCCTGCGATGGGATTTTCTGCAACTTCCATGGCAGACCCCTAAACCAAACTTCAAAACAAATCAAAATGCTTCTAAACAACCTAAATACTACTAACAACCTAACCATATATCATTTATACAATTAAAACCCTAAATAACATGCATTTGAATAATAGATCTAAAAATTTCAAAACTTACAAAGTGTTAGGATTGAGGGCTTTTGAATGTTGTTTAGCAGTGTGATTGGAGCCTTGATGGAGCTTTGGAATTCTGTTTGCACAAATTTTCGCCTTTGCCACTTTTTGTTTTAATTTAGGGTAAATGATTGGGGGAGGGGGAGTGTTTTGATAAATCTGCAGAAATTGCAGTATTTCGGAAGTGAACTTCCGAAATAATTGTTTCGGAAATGAACTTCCGAAGTAAGTCAATTTTTTTAAAAAAACACGCTTTCGGAAATGAACTTCCGAAGCAGGGGTAGTTTTGGTTTTTCGCAGGAGGTGACCACCCATAGGGAGGTGGGTAAAGAAATTTTCTATATTATTTGTTCTTGCATAAAAACTAGGTTCAGATCAGACTTCCTCAAGGTAACTGAGGGAGCCACTGATGAGAGGTTGTTTCGTGATAACTATGGAGATTTGGAGGTAGTATTCTAAATACTTTTCCAAGATGAATGTCTTGCTTAACCCTCTTGCGGGTGCCCTTATTTATAGCTCACTTTAGCCTTCAGGACCTCTTTAATGAAGTGACTCTTAGCCTTCCGTCGTTACAAACGTTGGCCTCATCATTAACTCGAGGTTCATAAATGGCGTATTCAATCATCAGTTACGGCCGATCTATGCGTAACAGCCAGACCTTACGCCCGGGTTATAGTATGACCCTTCATGTGCTGCTAGTACGCGTCCCAAGCTGGTACTCGGCAATATACCCTTGCCGGCTTGAGTAACCGTCCCAGACCATGGACAGTGTTCCGATGAGCTATGTCATGTACTCTCTAGTCGTACCCGTTCTCAGGACGCAGCCTAGGAATCCCGAGCCCGAAACATTATTATATAAAATGTATGTCTATTATTATTACATTGTTATGCATTTTAATATAAAGGTTCTTTTATTTTACTATTTAACAATAAAACATTTGAGTTTTTTTAATGTTGTTAAAATGATATGATATTATATATATGATCTATTTATTTTATTAGAACTATATAAGTAACATATACGAGTATGGGTATTTAGATACTCATAGGATAAGCGTACGTGTGCAAAAATTAG
The DNA here is from genome assembly GCF_029867415.1 of Vicia villosa. NCBI lineage: Eukaryota > Viridiplantae > Streptophyta > Magnoliopsida > Fabales > Fabaceae > Vicia > Vicia villosa. The sequence goes on along the minus strand of NC_081180.1, from coordinate 98,577,479 downwards.
TGTACGTGTGGATATGAGCTCAGAAACGAGGATGTTTTTCAACTTGATATGTTTGTTAATCTTGGTTGATGATGGTTCTCCGCCACATCCTCTTTGAAATAATAAGTTTAGTTAAAGCATAACAAAGTTGATTCACATTCAATTACAATGTTTCTAATCTTCATAGTTATTAAGAGGTACCATTGTTTCTTTTAGAAAAGGGCGTTAAATAAGTGCAACGCTTATTAGTTCAAACTTACCTTTACAATGTTCCATTCATCCCAAAAATAGTTTCATCAAGATTTTCCTTAATCTCAAAAAAGAAAATTGTATTATTTAAAGATAAAAATTGAAGTGAGACCTATGTGTTTCACTATAGAGAATAATAAACCTTAACTACATTGGCATCAAGTACATGGGAAGGTGTTGGATGACACATAGAAACATGGTTTTCTTGAACATTATGACAAAATTATAATAGATGAACCTTAGATTCATCCCATCTACCAAGTAATTTGTTGATTGTTTCTTCCTCTTGGTTGATGGACACTAAATATAAAATATGCTATTTAGGTCGACAATTAATTTTAAATGTCATTATCTTACCAAGGAAGGCATCAAGAGTCAAAGGTTATTCTAGTGGATCATTAATACTAGAGTTGCAGCGATATTTACCATTATTATCAAAGGTTGTTACAAAAATCATTAATCTTTGGTAAATCATCATTTATGTGTAGCTTTGTAACATTATATGTGTTTAAAACATACAATGGATATTTTCCTACAAATGTACCAATGTGAATATTCCAAGTCAATAAGGTTGTATTTGTACCAAAATGATTAAATTCAAAAAATTAACACAAACATTACTCCTTTATCTTTGTGTATCGCATGATGATAATAGTTGATGACCAATCTGTCTGATCTTTATTGAAATTGATAAAGTTCACTGCATACTCCTTCCAAAGATTATAATTTGTTGATAAAAACAAGTGAGTTGGATGTGTTGAAAAACAAGTGAGGGTAAGTTCCACATTGATTAGAAAAATGGAGATTCAACACTTTATAAGTGAGAGAATTTACACACATATCACCTTAAGGTTTTGGATGAATATGTGGTGTGTCTCTCACAATGTGTGTTTCTTATAAAGAAAGACCCCAATATAAAAATGCTCCCTCAAATTGATGACCTAACAGAAGTATCATGAGTTGTTGATATGTGGAGTGTCTCTTACACAAGGTGTATTTCTCTTAAAATCCATTGTTGATGCTCCATTCATGGTGACCCCAAAAATTGATGACCTAACAATGATATCATGAGTTGGTAGTTCGAGTGAAGAACCAACTCACTTGTATCGAAAGTCCTCCCCACATGGCGGGGGGTAGGAGTCATAGTGTCAACGACGATACAAATCTATGACCTAACAATGATATCATGAGTCGTTAGTTCGAGTGAAGAACCAACTCACTTGTATCGAAAGTCCTCCCCACATGGCGGTGGGTAGGAGTCATGTTCTATTAAAAAAGTGTCAACGACGATACAAATCTATGTGGATGAAATAGCTTTCGCTTGAGGGAAAGCATTGTTGATAGACTCACACTTGAGGGGGGGTGTTCAGAAAAACAAGTGTGAGTTGGAAACGTTGAGAAACAAGTGTGGGAAAGTCCACATTGATTATAAAAATGGAGATTGAGCATTTTATAAGTAAGATAACTCACCCACCCATCACCTTAAGGTTTTGGGTGAATATATGGTGTGTCTCTCACAATATGTGTTACTCATAAAGAAAGAACCTAATGTAAAAATGCTCTTTCATATTGACTCCCTATTGTCCTAACATAATTAATGGTGTATATCAATTAGTCCTACTTGAATCAAACATAAAGACAATGACTAAAATGCAATATATTTATTGAGAATGAAAAACAATTTGTGTAAAACAGTTTAATTTATAGAGTAAAAGTGTGTCTAGCAATAAATTTGTAAAAAGGTTCTTTAAACATCACCATAACTAAAATAGAAGAAAAGTGGAAAAGCATAAGTATATAGACAAATACCCTAAATCCTTCAGAGTTAAGTTGACTTGTTTCTTCTTACTAACAAAATGGATTTGTATGTACCATATATCATCAACCATCCAAATGACATCTGAAAAAAGATGTAAAAAGAATTAATAATATAAGAAACAGAATAATTAATATGAAATGTAGATATATTACAAGTTTGAGGGTGAGGATTAGCTCACGATGGCGAGTAGCTTTGAGTGGTGATTTTTTTAGGATGTTTAAAGGAGGATCAGTTCGCGTGAGGTGAGAGGCCCAGCTGGAGGCCAACGTTGCTAGGTTGCGGGCAGGCGGTTAGAGTGATGTTGTTAGGGTTATTCGGAGCACAGCTCTCTCTGAGTAGTGTTGGATGTATGTAAGTATGTTTTACTTGAGAGTCTCATTATCTCCTTGAGAGATATTGTATTTATAGGAGTTTTCATAGGCATAGTATTTATGACTCCCTAGACATGGTCTTAACTGCTCCCTTTCATTAAGGATTATTTGACCGACTATATTTTTGGAGTCAACAAGGACTTTCTCTTATTTAACTACTGTGTTGGGAGGACTGCATGGGCGGCTCTATTGAGTTCCGTCCATGCGGCCTATTTTCTAGGTGATGGACTCCCTAACCTAAGACTTTGCCAAATAGGACGCTACAAATTTTAAATTTTATCAAGCATGGTATGTTTATTAACATCATCAACAATTATTCCACTAGTCCATTAAGGATATAAGTATGTTCGAATGTCTTGAACAACATATCATTTTTCTAAACTTGAAAATTTGTCATAGTTTATATGTTGTTATAACATATAATAACATATCAAAAGCGGTTTTATAGGAGGTTGGTTTTATGACTTGGATATCATTTTTCTACAACATAGATAGTATCGTTAGTAGAAGACTTAAAGAAGTGGTAGATAAAATACAATATAAAAGATAATTAAAAAATATAAAGGATATAAATTTTGAAAATTTCTTTAGCCACCTCCCTATGGGGGTCACCCCCAGCGAAAATCCCAAAATACCCCTGCTTCGGAAATGAATTTCCGAAGCGCTTTTTTTTAAAAAAAATTTCCACAATTCGGAAGTGCATTTCCGAAGTCAAAAAAATTCAAAATCCGTGCATATTTTCGGAAGTTCATTTCCGAAACTGTTGCTGCATATACAAATTTCCCTCCTTCACTATTTCATCATTTTTCTCCAAAACTTCTCAAACCCCTCTCTAAAACCCAATCAATCTCCATCCATTTTTCGCCCTAAAATCAAGTTTCAAACCGTTGATCACGTTAAAGGGAGCATAGAAAGCATCAATTTCAAGTAAACATCACTCATTTCATCCCCTATTTCACTGCATTGATTAATAAATTTTATGCTGAAAACTGATATGGTTCGGAAGTTCATTTCCGAAATATATTACCTAATAAATTTCGGAAATGAACTTCCGAAATATGCCTTGGCAGTTTAAAAAAAACAGTTTTGGCCAATTTTGCTAATTTATTCATTTGTTAGGTATGGTGTATCCGGACAACATTGTGCAAGACGATGGAGGCATAGTTCCGGAAATTGTCAACGTTAATAACGACCCGGTTATTGACGTTATTCCTATGATCGATGCGGCCGATGTTCGGCAACATTTTACAAATGATCGGAGCTTCGGTAGTCGCGAACAATTGATTGATTGGGTTCGGAAGGAAGCTCACAAACATGGATTTGGAATTGTTATTTTAAGGTCGGACAACGGAAATAGTAGGCGGAAAGCTTTCGTTGTTTTGAATTGCGAACGGGGTGGTAGTTATGTACAATCAAACCGGGTGCTAAAACACGAGGACACGGGATCGAGGAAGTGCGGGTGTCCGTTTAAGTTGCGTGCTACTCGGAGGGTTGATGATTTGTGGCGGTTAACCGTAATTTGTGGAATTCATAATCATGCCTTGGATGTCAAGTTACACGGGCATCCAATGGCGTGTCGTTTGTCCCGCGAAGAGAGGAATGTGATATCGGACCTAACGATAGTCAAAGTGGCGCCTCGCAACATACTTGCCGATTTGAAGCGTAAGAATCCGGATAGCGTTTCAAATATCAAGAAAGTTTACAATGAACGGCACAATCTCAAAGTATTGAATATGGGCCCTCGGTCGGAAATGCAACAACTTTTGAAACTACTAGACGATAACAAATATGTTTCAAGCTTCCGAACCTCCGAGGATAAAGTTACGGTGCGTGATATTTTTTGGACTCATCCCGAAAGTATCAAATTATTCAACACATTTCCAACCGTTCTAGTCATGGATTCGACGTACAAGACAAACAAATATAGGCTTCCTCTTCTAGAGATCGTCGGTGTGACCTCGACGGACAAGACTTATTCGGTGGGGTTTGCTTTTTTGGAGTGTGAAAAAGAAGACAACTTTACGTGGGCCTTGGGAATTTGCAAGTCTTTGTTAGTTGATCAAGAGGTTATGCCAAACGTCATTGTCACCGATCGGGACAATGCTTTGATGAATGCGGTTGATACCGTCTTCCTGACATCTACCGCTTTACTTTGCCGGTATCACATAACTTGCAACGTGAGAAGCAAGTTGAAACCCGCGGTTGGGACAAAAGATAGGCCGGATGAAAATGGTAAAGTTGTCAAAGCCGGTGTTGTGGTTGATAGGATAATGGCGACATGGAGGGGAATTTTGGATACATACTCCGAAGAGGATTATACCGAGAAATTTGTACACTTTAGGTCTTTGTGTGGTTCCATTAAGACTTTTTGTCATTACGTCGAATCCACCATTCTTGACAAAGTTAGAGAAAAAGTCGTGTGCGCTTGGACAAATCGGGTTAGACATCTTGGTTTCACCACGACTAACCGAGTTGAATCCGCACATGCGGTCTTCAAGAGGTGGTTGGGTGATAGCAAGGGAGATTTGTGTCGCGGATGGGACACCGTGAACCAAATGCTTGAAAATCAACACAATGAAATTCAAACATCGTTCGGTCGGAGCAAGACAGTTATGGAACACCGGTATAAGGGCCAAATTCTATTCTCCCAATTGATTTACAACATATCTCGAACGGGTTTGAATTTTTTGTTTCATGAAGCTAAGCGGTCGGAGACCACGGGGACGGATAGTTCATTATGTGGGTGCACCATTAGAACTACATACGGCCTTCCGTGTGCTTGTATACTTGCAAAAAAGAAAAATTTGAATTCACCCATACGCATGGATGAGGTAGCCGACCATTGGAAGAAACTTCGTTTTGATGATTTTGACCCGCCGAAAGAAAATGACTCCAAAATCACCATCTCCGACGAGTTGGAAGTGATAATGGAGAAGTATGCTAAAGCGGACGACACAACAAAAATGCACATAAAAGAACAATTGCGAAAGATCGCATTTCCGGAGACCACCGATTTGAAACCGCCATCTCAACCGGTTAAAACGAAAGGTGCACCGAAAAAGTCCAAAATTACACAAGATGACACGTCAACAAAACGATCTCCTTCCTACTTTGAACATGTTGATGCATCGTTCCCGGAAATTCATGAGACACCGAAGTCTAAGTGTAGTGGTAACAAAGGAGCCCGTATTTCGAAGCCACCTCGTACACCGCCGATCAAAAAATCGCCAATTGTCTACATTGATGAGATGCCACTTTTATGCACAAATATATCGATAACATCGTTGATGTTGGAGGCGACGGCAATTGTAGATATCGGGCCGTTGCGGGTTTGCTCGGTAAAGGGGAAAATAATCACACTTTAGTCCGACGGGAACTCATTGCGGAGTTGACTTCGTATCGGGACATCTACGGCCGACTATATGAAAATCAAGAAAAGTTTGCAAAAATTCATGATGCACTTGTTCCATCACTTACCGGTATCGCTCCGGTTTCGAAGTGGATGTCATTCCCCGATATGGGTCATCTAATAGCAAGTGTGTATGATATGGTGTGTATCGATTTGACGAGGTTTGGACTAAGTGAGACTTTCTTTCCACTTCATAGTCGACCGCCGTTGGACGCGTCGGGCCACATCATATGCATCGGGTATCTACGATCGCGGCACTTCGTTCAAGTGTTTTTGAAACCGGGTTGTCCTATACCGGCTACTTCTTGTCAATGGACGGCACATCGTTCAAATGAGGCGGAGATTTGGCCGAATCCGTTCGTTTCGAGGATGGCGAAGTTTGAAGAAATGATGAGCAAAGAGCGCGAGCAAAATAGAGAGCGGTCGAAGAACGTGCCTATTTTGGACTTAGGATCCACCGATTGGTTCGGTGAATTTTAGTTCGTTCTGAATCGTTTTTGTTTGTAACGATCATTTTTTGTATGTATTGTTGTTTATCATGTAAAATCGGACCGATTCAATACATATATAATATAAGTATGTTTTATGTCATCTTTGTGTAATTTATGTATATTTTGAATTCCATTTGTTCAATTTACACAACACACTAAGCAATCAACAAAATGTAAAATTTAAGTCTGTTTCTGCATAATTCGGAAATGAACTTCCGAAATATACATGTCTGGAGCCTATTTTCGGAAGTTCATTTCCGAAATGTCCCCTGATGCAGGATAAGATTTGTTGGGCCATCAATGCTCCAATAAGTCTATAAATACCACACACTCTTCTTCATCCTTTTCACACCACAAAACACAAATGACACAAACCTACCCCCACCTAGCATTCGTCTACTTTGAAACCGGCTACCCGATGCCGTTCCAATTTCGCTTCTCGTGCGACACGCCGTTTGCGGAGTTGATACCGTCGCTCAACACGCTTTTGCGCTATCCCGAGAATCGAAAGGTTGTCAAGCTCGAGTACCGCTCGCCATCGCTTAACGACGAGGGAGGCAATAAGTTCACACCTTTTGAGATCAAGAACGACGAAGATTTAGCGGTTTTGTGGACAACGTTCGACCGATTTTCTTCGAAAGGCCCGATCGAGTTGGACGCGAAACTTCAAAGATCGGCGGACGACGTAATCAAAATGTTGACTCATCCCCACCTACCCGTGTTCAACAATATGTAACTTTAATTTTCAGTAATATTATCGTTGTAATCTTCACCCGATAAAATAAAGCGAATCGTTGTTGTTTTCCATTTTTCTTCTCTCCAGACATAAATTCGGAAGTTCATTTCCGAATTCCTCCAAGGGGGGTGCGTTCGGAGATGAACTTCCGAAACACCACATTTTCTAAAAATGTAACTTTATTTCGGAGATGCATCTCCGAAATCAATATTTTATATTAAAAATAATACGTTTTCGGAGATACATTTCCGAAAACACCTTTTTTTCAAAAAAAAAGTACCTTTTCGAAAATGAACTTCCGAAACAAGGGGTAGTGTTGTAAATTCACCACGGGTGGGCAGGAAGGTTAGGAGGTGGGTGAAGAAATTTTCTAAATTTTCTTACATCTTTATCAATTAAAGTTATTTCCATGGGTTCCTTGTTGTTACATAGCACAATCCATTTATGGTGGTCTTTGACCGCAAGTTTTTAAAGTTCTTTTATGTTATCGACATCTTTGACTATTTCAAATGGCTTTAACATTCTATATAGCAAAAAATAGAACAAAAGGAAAAATATGACTTTCAATTAAACTAAGGGTATAGGAGAAATGAAAAACAGATGGGTTAACATATTAAAGGTTTATGCAGTCATATTAACAAAAAAATATATATCTTTAAACATTCATATCATAAATTTACTTCATATCTATAAGCAACTTAGGTCAAAGCATTTTTGTAAAATTAGGGAAAACCCAAAAGCTTAAGAATTACACAATTTGGGTGAAAAGTGGATGAAAATCAAGATAAGTATTGAGTAAGGAAATGGTTCGGGTAATTGTTTCGAAAATAGTGTGATTGAGATTTTTTTTTAAATAACCAACATTTTTATTAAAATACCACAATAATCATCTTTCCCTCATTATTAACCAAAATACATATGTTTCAAACAAGAAAACTACAGTAAAGAGGAGGTGCCACTGGTAGTGGTGCACTATAAAATGCACATAGACGTCATAGCTCTTGGCACATGCACTACCAGTGCATCAATAGAACTGATGCATGCACTATTGGCCTAAGGGGAGGTGTCACTCCCCCAGCGCCTATGTGTACTGAGTTTGTAAAATGTGATGGGTCCAATCAGATAGTTGTACAATTGAGTTAGAGACAATGTTACAATTGTAAAACAAATAAATAAATTTACTATTGTTTGAAATAAACAATGTCATAGTGGTATTCATTTTTTTTTTATAAGAAAGATTAATTAGATTTATATTTGAGGTGAGTACTAGGGGTACTCACAACCCAATACATAACCAAAGAACAATTACATTAACCAGTTTTTAGGGCCTCCAATGGAGCTTGTAACCAATAATAAAAAGACGACATACCGCCACTTTTCAGACCGATAGAGTACTAAATCCAAGAAACTAATTTAATATTAATGATAACGTCATCTAAAACAATCCTAGTATTGTTAAAGATGAAGTTGTTTCTTGTGTTCCAAAGCATCCACACCGTTGCAAGCCAAAAAAGGCACAAATTCCTCTTTTTGATGTTACTCTTCATAACCAGGACAAACTGTAGAAAATGATCCGCCCCTGTCACATTCCCTACCAAAATAACTTCCACCCACTCAAGAATTTTTTCCCACACCTTTTTAGAGAAAACACAAGAAAAAAACAGATGTTTTGTATCTTCCATCTCAGAATCACAAAAAATGCAGACTTTGTCTTCATCCCTCTGAATGATGTTCCGCTTACTCAATTGGTCTCTCGACGGTAGCCTATTTAACATCAACCTCCATCCAAAAATCTTAATTTTTTATGGGAGTTTAGAGCGCCAGAATAAATTAATTGCAGAAAGTTTCTTTGTTTCTACCCCCACTTCTAAATGATGATCTCTAAATAAAAGATTGCAGCTTTTAACTGAAAAGTTACCATCAGAATTAGGCCACCATTTGATAATATCTTCTTCTCCAACAGCAGGGCCAATGCCTCCTAACAATTCCAAAAGCTCAAGCGCCTCTTGCATTGCTTCTGGAGAGTCCAACAGAGCCGAACCAGCCACGTGAAAGTCCCACTGCCAAGACCTTCCAACACTGACTCCCATTTCACTGACCGTACCCTTCGGTTTGCTGGATAGGCTGAAGAGCAAAGGGAATAGCCCCTTGAGCGGTGAACCACCGAACCACCTTCCATACCAAAAGAGAATGTTTCTGCCATTGCCCAAACGAAAATTAATACTACCTGCAAAACAATCAATATCGTTAGTGTATAACAAGCTCGCCTCTAGCATATCTTTCCACCAGACCGAATCTTTCCTTTTTGGCTTGTGATCCGCCCCCAACACCACCACTTTGTTAACATCTCCATATTTAGCTACAAGAATAGACTTCCATAAGGACCCACTCTCATTCAAGATCCTCCACTTCCATTTTGTCAAGAGAGCGCTATTGAAATGTCCAATATGTTTAATCCCCAGACCACCTTCCTCTCTTGGTTTGCATATGTTGTGCCAACTAATCCAATTTATAACCTTCTTATCTTCCGAACCACCCCAAAGGAACCGGCCTTGGATACGAATGATTTCCTTGATTATTTTCAAAGGAGACTTGTAAAAAGACATAGAATAACATCTCCTCGGGTTTACACCAACATGAATTCCTAGGAACTTAAAAGAAAAACTCTCCCTACTGCAGCGAAGGAAATGTGAGGCTGCATCTAGAAAATTTTCAGCCACATTGACACCCAGCACCTTGCTCTTATAGAAGTTCACCTTTAAGCCGGAAACTAGTTTAAAACCTCTAAAAATCGACTTAATAGTCCACAAATTCTTCCAGCTCCCTTTCCCTATAATCACCGTATCGTCTGCAAATTGTAGCATCTTCACCTCCACATTGTTGTTTACTCGATAGCCCTCAAAATTGCCCAAAGAAGCTGCTGAATTAATCAAGACCGCCAACCCTTCCGCTACTAGAGTGAATAGAAAAGGGGAGAGGGGATCTCCTTGTCTAAGACCTCTTTCCACTTTGAAATCTTTTGTTGGGCTTCCATTCACTAGAATCGATAGCGAGCTGTTACAAACACACGCCTCCATCCATTTACACCACTTGTCGCCAAAACCAAAATTATGAAGTAGAGACCTCAGATACTGCCAGCTGACACAATCATAGGCTTGCTGGAAGTCAACCTTAAGAACGAAACACTCCTTGTTTGCCTTTTTCGCGTGGTCTATCACTTCATTAAGAGCCAAGACACCATGTGTTGGGTCAGAGTTTCAGTGTCAAAATCCAAACATTGTTTTCTAGGTTACCTTATCAAATTACATGACTTGACAAGTCTAAAAACGTTGTATAGTTATGACTTATACTTAATAAATTTAATTTTTTTAGCCACTTCATTATTTCATCCCACCAAATTCACTTATTACTTTTAATTCTTATTTTATTTTATTACTCTATTTAAACAAATCACCATTCTATTCTCACCATCCTTTTCAAATCGCTAAAAAAATAGTAACACACAAATCGCTACTTTGAGGTTTTTAAAAAAATAGTACTTCATCTGTCCTAAAATAAATGTTACATTTATAAAAATTATTTATTCCAAAATAATTGTCGTTTTTAGTTTCCAATGTAATTTTAGTTTTTATCTTCCAATTGTACCCTCTAATTAATACTCACAACTTACATTTCTCTCACATTGTCTTAATGATAATTAGAATACACCAATAACCAATAAGGATAATTTGGTAAAATTATCATTCTCTCTTTTTTATTTATAACATTTTTTAATCTATGTGAAAGTGTCAATCATGACACTTATTTTAGGACGGATGGAGTAACACACAAATCACCACTTTGAGGTTTCTCCTTTTCAATTCTTTAAAAAAATGCAAAACGACTTAATACACGTAAGTGTTAGGGGGAGTGGCGCCTCCCCTTAGGTCAAAAGTGTATGTGTCAGTTCTATTGGCACATTGGTAATGCATGTGTCAGGGGCTATGACGTTTATGCACATTTTTTAGTGCATACGTCACTATCAGTGGCGCCTCCTATTTGTTATGATTTTTTGTTTGAAACATGAATATTTTGGTTTATAATGAAAAAAATATGGTTATTATGGTATATAAATTGAAAATGTTGATTATTTAAAAAATGTTGATTATTTGATTGAAGTGAATAATTAAAATGAGTGACTTCTTGTGAATTGTACTTGAATTACTCGTTGATTTTGGAGTCTAAGATTTTATTTTTGAATCTTCTCAATTTCATCAAATTAATATCTCATTATTTTGATCTGTCTACGGATGATATTCGAATTTAAGAAATTGACCTAATTTATATTAAATTAAATATGGATGAATGACATACTCAACTCGATTTAAAATGTCCTTTGGTGAAAATAAATATTTTATTTATTTATTTTAAAATAATATTACAAATATATTACCTAACAAGCATAGTTCAATATATTTTATTAGTTTAAATAAATTCATATAAACGTCACTGTGATGGAGCACTCAGTTTGGTGCTTCGGAATGGTTACTCCACTAGCCTTTGGTTTGACAGTTGGTGTGGGGATTCTTTACATCTTGAGGTTGATGATATGATTGCTTTGGTCGATCATAAGGTGAGTTATATTATTACGAATGTTGATTGGGATTTTTCTCTTTCTTCTTCCCCCATTCCTCTTCTGCTTCAGCAGCGTACTCGTAAGGTCTATATTCCTCATGATCTTAAGGCGCATACTAGAGTTTGGATCCACTCTTCAAATGGTGAGTGTACTCCTAAAATGTGCTACGATTTCAAGCGGCCTTGTGTAATTCTTTTGGGTTGGTGGCGTTGCATAGGGTCGAAAGCAATTCCTCCTTCAAAATCTTGCATGGTTTGGAAATTGATTCACAATACGATACCTTCGAATGATCAATGGAAAAGAAGAGGTTTTACTTTACCATCTCGGTGTGATCTTTGTAACGAAGACGAGGAAACATCCCATCATTTGTTCTTTCATTGCAAGTATGCTTCTTGGCTTTGGGCTTGGGTTGGTTCTATGTTTTGGTTTCACGATTCTATTCATTGTTGGGAAGATGTGAAGAAGATTTTCAGCAAGAAGGCGTCGGGACAATGTAGAGTCTTACATTATGCTACGGTAATCTCGGTTTTTAACGCCATTTGGCAGGCTAGAAACAAGGTTAGATTCCAAAACATTGGCTTTATTTTTTCTTACTCTATATCTTGTATTTTGGATGTTGTCTCCATAGATGGGAACAATGCAGATGAATCGTATTTGGATATGCAGGATTTTATGATCCTTAAGAGTTTCCACATTTCTATTCGTCCTCCCAAAGCTCCGTGAATTTTCTAGTTATTTGGAAGCCTCCTCTTAGGAGCTGGGTTAAAATTAATTGTGACGTGGCTGCTGTTTCTCCTTCTGGAAATTCTCCTTGTGGCGGTATTGTGCGTAATACTGATGGAGGATTCCTTGGTGCGTTTTCCATTCGGTTAGGTATTTCTACTTCGCTCATTGTCGAACTCTCCGGTGCGATGTTTGCAATTGAGTTCGCCCATGAGAATAATTGAAATTATTTTTTGTTGGAAATTGAATCTATGGCGGTCGTTAAGGCGTTCAAGTCTCCTTTTTTATTTTGTGGCATATTAGAAATCGTTGGGTTAATTGTATAAATATAGTTTCATCTTGGAATTTTATAGTATCTCATATCTTTAGGGAAGGAAAGAGTTGTGTGATGTTTTTGCTAACCTAGGTCTTAGTTTAACTGATCCTACTTACTATTCTTCCATTTTTGCGCATTTTCGTGCAGATTTTATAAAGAATCAGCTTAATTTGTCTATTTAGATTCGTTTCTTCTTGATAGGGTCTCGGTGTATGTCCCCTTATCGCTTTTGTAACGATTTTCTTTGTTTCAATATAGCTTCATTTAAAAATTTTATAAAAAAAAAATCTAATAAGAATTTTATATATTCTTTAAAAGAGTTTTACCAACATTTCTATCTTATTTTAAAGTGAGTTTTATGTTTGTTGAGGATGTAAGAGAAGGTTCCCTCTTATCTTTGATTACTGTCGTGGTTGGTAACCAATAACAATGGCGACACAATCTTATCTTGTCAATCTCAACTCCTTCCATACGGGAAACGCAGGTAACTAACTGTTCATCTTTCTTCTACTCCTTTTCTTATCAAAACCACCCTTCACTTCACTTCACTTCACTCTTTTTCTTCTTTCCATTTTTCCATTCTTGTAGGACCAAATCATTCAATACTCAAACCTGCCAATTTTCGCTTTGGCATCTGGGTAAGCTTTCTTATCTACAAATTTCTCTGACAACTCTCACATTTTTTATATTTTCTACCTTATTAATACATATTTCATGTATATTGAGTTAAATTGAACCGATATGTTAGGGGATTCTGACATTTGATACTTTCTTAGGTTTTGGATTCAGAATGTTTGAGGTTGGAGTATATTCACTTGTTTTTCTTTATGTGTTTTTGTTCTATTTATTCCAAAGTAACAATTTTCCTTATAGTTTGTTTGAGCAAATGTTAACCTTTGAAACATGCATTTTCTTCCATACTGTAAATTATCATTTGATATCAACCTATCTCAACCTTGTTTGGCATTTTAATTCTTACAGAAAAGTTTGAAGCATCCTACTAAAAGAAATGTCGATGGAAGTTCACGAATCATGCAATGTTGTTCATGTTACACAGAAATTGGAGCAGCTTCTGCACAGAAATGTCTTGATTTGAATCCAAATTTGAATAGCCTCAACCTCAACATACCGGACACTTTACATGTTTCCACGGATTTCGTGACAAGGTTGATGATTCTCGCGGATCTTGATCCTGCTACTGTGAAATTCGCTATTGGATTTCTAGGTCCGTTCCTCTCGGCTTTTGGTTTTCTGTTTATTGCGAGAATAGTCATGTCTTGGTATCCAAAACTTCCTGTGGGAAAGTTTCCTTATGTTATAGCTTATGCTCCTACGGAGCCACTTCTCGTGCCTACTCGGAAAGTGATTCCACCTCTAGTTGGTGTGGATGTTACTCCTGTGGTTTGGTTTGGATTGCTTAGTTTTCTTAACGAAATATTAGTAGGTCCACAGGGATTACTAGTTCTTCTTTCTCAACAAGTTAATTAGTTTGCATATTTGGTGTGATTGTTTGTGTAATACATTATATAGAAATCATTGTTTAATAATTTGGAGTGAGCTTGAATCTCTGTGACCTACTCCTTCTTGCATATGCCCTCCAAAATGCTCTTGTTCTTTGAGTACTTCTGCCCAAAAACTCAAACGCTTAGAGTACATAACATGTTTATTCAAAGACCTTAGTAAAACTTACAACAATATTCACATCTAAATCCTTACGGATCTACTTCGCTCTCAACAAAACTTATTTTATGGTTATCCAACAAGAACCCTTTCATCACATTCCTACCAATGATCCTATCATCCTCGTTTCCCAGAACAACAACTCCATCAAAAACAGATATTCAGGAAATCAAGGAAGAAACTGTTGGAGAATCTTGTTATTTAGCTACGCAAACCAAATTACATTTTCATCATTGTCTTACTACAAATATACATGCATTTGACCTTATTCATATGAATATTTTGGGTCCTGTCAACACTTTATCCAGGGATGGATTCTCATTTTTTTAAACAATTGTGGGTAAATGTATTATCATATTTGTTTGGACTTTTCCAATGACAAACAAATATGATACTAGGTCAATTATTTAAACATTTTATAATTTTGTTTTAACTCAAGTTTTCCCTAAAACCAAAAGATTTAGAAGTGACAATGGAGTTGACTTCTCATGCCATTATGCAATGAATTCTTAGGAACTCTCCATCAAACTTCATGCGTAAACATACCTCAACAAAATTATATTGTTGAAAGAAAACATAGACATTTGTTTAATGTCACTATAGCCTTACTCTTTAATTATAAACTTTCAAAATGTTTTTGGTCATTCGTTTTCATGCCACTTATTTAATAAACAAACTTTTAAAAAAATGATAAGTGTCAAAATTACTTGAAATACGTAGGCATTTATTGACTTATTTTACAAGCAATCAATATAAGAACTCCCGATTAATCAATGAAAAATGATAAAACATTTGTTTTGACTTTTTACTTGTACATTAACCAAAAACTGAAAACTGACTGAAAAACCACCAAGAAACATGCAAAGACCTTGCGAAGACTCTTTCCTACAAGCAAGGCTCGCTAGGCCAGGAAATTATGTAGACAATCAATAAAGGCCTGGACAATATCCAAACAACAACTTCCCAAGGAACAACAACTTCAATCAAGGATGGAGAATTGAAGTTGGTATATCCAATATACAATCTTTTCAACATTATACACAAGCACCTCCGCAACAAGACAAAACAACAAAGTTGGAGGATTTACTTAATCAGTTTATGCATGTGTCCATGGCCAGCCAAAAAAATTGTTAAAACCTCCGTAAAGACACTTGAGACACAAGTTGGCCAATTAGCTTAATAGTTAGTTGATATCCGAAATAACATATTCAGTGCTAACACACAAACAAATCCAAAATAGCAATGCAGTGTGGTTGAGAATGAACATATCATTATTGTTGCAGTCAAGGAAGGAGAAATAGAAGGACCAAAAGAAGAAGAATCGCGAGAGGAAAGCTACAAAGTTATCCAATAAACTCTACCCCAAGAAGAAGCAGGCCCTAATGTAGTCAAATTACTTGTCTCTATAAGTGGCATAGAATTTGAAATTGCACACATTGACTTGGGTGCAAGTGTAAATATAACCATTGTGAGTGGTACAAAATATTGGTAACCTTGAAGTAGAGCCAATTGTACCAACACTACAGATGGAGGACAAAACTTGCAGGAAACCAGTGGAAACTATTAAAGACGTACTGATCAAAATTGATAAGTTCTCATTTATGTAGATTCCATGGTGCTAGACATTGAGTCCAACCCAAAGATACCTCTCATTCTAGGATGTCCATTTATGAAGACCACAAGGATGTTGGTGGACATTGATAAAAAAGGTCAAAATCAAAGGTTGTGAGGTATGTTTTAGGGTAATAGGTATTGCTTGACACTGACTACCATCAAGCTACTAACGTTAAATAAGCGCTTGTGGGATGACAATCCAACCAAATTTGATGGTTTTTCTAGTTAGTTTTTTAACTTTATCAAAAATCACAGTGATAGAAGCAAAATCCCAAGGCAATCTAAAGGGAGACTCACTAAGCGCACTTTGGCACATGTTAGTGCTTGCCCAACGTGCCCAGTAGAAAACCAAAAGTCAAAATGTGGCTTCCCGGATAGCGAGAGACCTGTTACAGGACTTTGGAAAATGGGATGAGAATTAAAATCACCACTTAAACCATGTTAACTAACTCTCTTCAACACTTTCACACATGGAAAAAACCAAGAAAACACCAGAGAAGAACATCCAAGGAAAAAACATCAAGTTTACACTTTTCAATCCAGTTCAGAAATTGCTCATGTATGTTAATTTGTTTTTTTTTCTTCAAAGTTTTTACACCATGAACTTAGTAGCAAACACTATGTATTTTTCTCAGTTTAGGATTGAAATGGGAATAACTCTATTACTTCATGATGTTGACATGATATAGCGAAACTTTGCATGCATGACTAATTTGAACTAGTACTAAAGAATGAGCTAAGAGGATTTTGTGTTAGGAACTTCTAGGAACTATATCTAGACATTGGTATAATTTGGATATTAAGTAAATTGATTATATGAATGAAAAACATAGTCAAAGAATTTGTGAACCTAGATACTCATATGTCTTGTTGAAATAACATACATATAGAAGCTTGCAAATCTATGGCTTTTGACACATTTCCTAACAAAATACACTCTATGTATGTTGTTAATTAATTGTTGCAGATAGATTAGGAAAGATCCACAACGGGACGAAAGAGGCAAAGCTCTAGTATGGGATTATCTACCATTTTCTATGACGAGTACAAGTTCAAAACCCACATTCATGAACAATTTCATGCTGAGTTGGAAGGTCGCAACTTAGTATAAGAAAGACAGTTGAGTTAAAAGATCCAGTGGAATACTCGGATGTGGTACATGAAATTAATGCAAGAGGTTAGAACGTTCTATCACACCTTCCTGAGCTTGTCATCCTTGACATTGTCAGTGAATTTTATGTTAACCTATTGAAGACACGCCACTGGTTAAATCATCTTGGGTGTGAGGCCAAAGAGTACCATTTGATAAATATGACATACATGCTTAAATTGAAGACCATTATGTGGCATACTCAAGGAGATTAGACTCCTTCATAATACAAGTAGCCAAAGGTAATTGGGATTACGATCGTATAGTTGTCAAGATAATTCAATGTTGACATTTCTCACAACCATCATATTCGTCAGATATCAAAGCTAGATAATTCTTTTGTCTCCCATTACTATATGGATCGTAGAGAAAGGATTCCTCAACCACCATAAGAACCTCTAGTTAAACCAGCTAAGCAAAATCATGGAGTGGTAGGCTTTGATAGCATGGATCCAAATTTGAGAGCTTGTTTTGCTTACAGGTTGCATTCGAGAATTCAGAAAACCACATCTCTGGAAAACTTCATCAGAAACCTTCAATGGCCTACAAATATGCCATCTTACTTTAAGTCTGGTAGTGGCGATACTGGTGGCAGTGGAGAAGGAGGGGAACATACACACGTTGTTGATGAAGAAGATGAAGAAGGGGAAAGTGAAGAGGAAGAGGAAGAAAATGAAGAAGATGACAATGAAGAAACAACTACTGAAAGTGATGACTAGACCCGTGCTACATTTTTCCGCGTCACTATGAAGTTTTTACTGTTTTAATTTATTTACTTGTAGAACAATTTAGGTTTATTTTGATGTAGTGCATTACTAACGATTTCCATGCATAATGGAGTTAGGTTGTCACGGTAATTTAAGGACCCAAATAAATATTAGTTTCTCTACTATTGTTATTTTCCTTATTTTGTCTTATCTGATATTCTTGAATGATGAGGTGTAGATTTGATATATTTTATTGGCATTGATTGGCTGACGTGTAACCAACTTGCCCTATTTAACCACTATGGTATTATGAAATGAGGCAATCCATTATCAAGCCATTTATTCCTTTCTCTCTAAATCTGTCTATTACTGCCATTGTATTCTTCATCATTAGTTAACATTCTCATTCAGGTTAGCTCTGGTGTAGAATCCGGATATTATCGGTACTCATCCCTAATATCCAAAGGAGAGGTATCAATTGGTATCAGCTCCGGTGACGATGCCTTCCACTCCGCCGCCTTCTCTCGATGAGCTTGAGAAACGTTTTGATGAACGCTTTTCTCAGCTACAACTTCAACGCAACGCTGATATGGAGGAACTCCGTGCCTTATTCACTGCTCACGTAGATCAAGCATCTCCGGCAAACTCCGGCCGACATGGTTCCACCGGACCTCGTAACGGTAATCAAAATGTCTATGCGACCAGAATCTCCAAAGTTGAGTTCCCACGTTTTGATGGAAAGAACGTTCGCGATTGGCTCTACAAATGTGATCAGTTTTTTCTCCTTGACGAAACTCCGCCGCAATCGATGGTGCGTTTGGCTTCGATTCATCTGGATGGATTGGCTTTACAATGGCACCTCAACTACATGAGGACCAAGTTTGATCTGTATCCCTCTTGGACGCAATATGTCGCAGATGTCACAACACGATTTGGTGATGTTTATGAAGATCCGTTGTCATCGTTACTCCAGATTAAACATACAGGAAAGGTCCAAGACTATATAGACCAATTTGAACTTGCCCTGACTCAGGTTACTCTTCTCCCAGAACACTCTCTTAGTATTTTTTTAGCTGGTCTTGACCATCATATGCAAATGCATGTTCGAATGTTCAATCCATCTTCTATCGCGCATGCTGCAAACCTAGCTAAACTCCATGAAGCTGCACAACCTTCATCTCAACGCCCTAATTCACGATTCTCAGCTTTCACTAAATATCAGGGTGTGCTTCCTAAACCCCCAAATGTAAACCCTAGCTTGCAAACACCCACACATTCTGAACTCAATACTCCCAAATCAACACAAATTTCAAATACTCGACGCAACGCTCGCACTTACTCGGCTGTTGAAATGGCGGAGAGACGCGCCAAAGGGTTATGTATGTTTTGTGACGAACAATTTACTCCTGGCCATCAATTCAAACACAAACGGTCCCAACTCATGGTTTTGGAACTTGATGATGACGATTCAGTAGCTGACACTCCCACAATTGAAGTTTCTAATCCTGAACCGGATGCTCTTCCAGATTTTGATAATCCTCAACTGTCCCTTCAGGCCTTGACTGGAATTGCTAACTTTCAAACCATGAGAGTCACAGGTTTACATGACAAGAAATTGCTCCACATTCTGCTGGACAGTGGCAGCACTCATAATTTCTTGGACTTGGAAATTGCAAAATCCATGGGCTGTAAGTTAGAGGCCATTTCACCTTTATCTGTTACGGGTGGCGGCGGTCATCAGTTGGAAGCCGCTTTCATTTGTAGAGGGTTTAAATGGCAGCTTCAACAAGCCCAATTTACTGCCGATGTTATTGTGCTACCACTAGTATGTTGTGATTTAATTTTGGGTATTCAATGGCTGAAGTCACTAGGTCCTATTCTCTGGGATTTTGATAAATTACAGATGGAATTTACCACTAATGGTCGTCGATTTGTGCTTAGAGGAGCCAAAACTCCAAGCTTCAAACTCATCAACAACAAATCTTTCGCTCAAGTGGTGCACAAGGGAGCTGAATTATGTTTTCTGTCAATTGGTGCTGCGGAATATTCTTTTGGGATGCCAACGTGTCATGCCGTACAAACTTCCGAACATGCCACTCCTTTGCCTAACACCATTGTTCATCTCATTGAACAATATGCTGACATTTTTGCTGAGCCTTCTTCTCTTCCCCCACCGCGCCCTGGTTTTGATCACACGATTCCTTTGAAAGAAGGAACCACACCTTTCAACTTGCGTCCCTATCGTTTTTCATTGGTACAGAAAAACACCATTGATCAGATTGTGCAAACCATGTTGGATCAGGGAATTGTGCAGCATAGCAATAGCCCTTTTGCTTCTCCAACTATTATGGTACGCAAGAAAGATGGATCTTGGCGGTTATGTGTGGACTTTCGCAGACTTAATGACATTACCATCAAGGATCGTTTTCCTATCCCTCTTATTGAAGATTTGATGGATGAACTTCATGGTTCCATCATCTTTTCCAAGTTGGACATGCGATCTGGTTATCACCAATTACGTATGGCGCAAGGGGAGGAACACAAGACGGCATTCAAAACCCATGGCGGGCATTTTGAATATTTGGTGATGCCCTTTGGGCTCACAAATGCTTCTGCTTCATTCCAGGCTCTCATGAATCAGGTTTTCCAACAGTTCCTCAGAAAATTTGTGATTATTTTCTTTGATGATTTACTAGTTTATAGCCGATCATTAGAAGACCATATAGTTCATTTACATATGACTTTCCAAACTATTAGAGAGAACAACCTGTTTCTAAACAAATCTAAATGTGCTTTTGCTGCTCCAAGAGTAGAATACTTAGGGCATTTCATTACCAAAGAGGGTGTTTCTACTGATCCTGCCAAAATTAGTGCTGTCAGCTCTTGGCCTATACCCAAAAACGTTAAACAGTTGAGGGGTTTTTTGGGGTTAGCTGGATATTATCGAAGATTTGTGAAAAACTTTGGTACTATAGCAAAACCATTAACTGATTTGTTAAAAAAAGATAGCTTTATCTGGTCTGCCGAGGCAACATTTGCTTTTGAGCATTTAAAACAAGCCTTGATATCTGCTCCTGTATTGAGTCTCCCAAATTTTGAAAAGAAATTTATAGTTGAAACTGATGCTTCTGGGAAGGGCATTGGTGCTGTCTTGATGCAAGATCAACATCCCCTCGCTTATATCAGCAAATCATTGGGGCCTAAGCAACAAGCCATGTCGGTGTATGAACGAGAATTGTTGGCTATAGTTTATGCAGTACAAAAGTGGGGATCCTACCTGTCACATGCTCCTTTTATAATCAAGACTGATCAAAAAAGTATTAAACATATGTGGGATCAGAAGTTGAGCACACCATTTCAACAAGTTTGGGTGTCCAAACTTCTAGGATTTGATTTTGAGATTCAATATCGGGAAGGCTCTTCTAATGTGGCTGCTGATGCGTTATCGAGAAAAGCTGGTGCTGAGTTACTAGCTTTAACCTTCAGCAATGCAGGGACTGATTTGTTGGAAAGTATACGTCTTTCTTGGCAGCAGGATCCACTCCTCTCAAAAATCATCACAGAATTACAGAAAGATCCTAAATCTCATGTCAAATTTTCTTGGGTTCGTGGTGAATTACGGAGAAGAGGAAAAATAGTTATTGGTTCTAATCATGCTCTCAAGGATACAATTTTGCAATGGCTGCACAGCTCAGCAGTTGGTGGGCATTCAGGCAGGGATGTAACTGCTAGTAGAGTAAAATCTTTATTTTATTGGAAGGGCATGACGAAGGACATTCTTAACTTTGTCAAGAATTATGGTACATGTCAAAGAAACAAAGCAGACCTAGCTGCCTACCCTGGCCTTTTGCAACCTTTACCTATTCCTCAACAAATCTGGACACACATCAGTATGGATTTTGTTGAAGGACTCCCTCCCTCTTCAGGAAAACAAGTCATTTTTGTTGTGGTGGATAGACTTAGTAAGTATGCACACTTCATGGGACTATCACACCCGTACACTGCTCTTGATGTAGCCCAATTGTTTCTCGACAATATTTTCAAATTACATGGTCTGCCTGAGATCATAACTAGTGACAGGGATCCCATTTTCCTCAGTGCATTTTGGAAGGAATTCTTTAAACTTCAAGGAGTAGCACTACACAAATCATCTGCCTACCATCCTCAATCTGATGGCCAAACTGAGGTGGTCAATAGGTGTTTGGAAACTTATTTACGATGCATGACAGCTGATCAACCTACTCAGTGGTACAAATGGCTTTCCCTGGCTGAATGGTGGTATAATACGAATTACCATTCATCCACACATACTACTCCTTTTGAAATTGTCTATGGTCAACCTCCTCCTATACACTTGCCTTACCTGCCAAATTCTGCGGCAAATCTGAACGTTGACAGAACATTACTTGCTCGCGAGGAAGCAATCAAACTCCTGAAATTTCATCTCCTGCGTGCTCAGAACAGGATGATACAGCAAGCTGACAAACATAGAACTGATCGTATTTTTGCTATAGGAGATTATGTATATCTCAAGCTTCAGCCCTATAAACAAACCTCCATGAAAGCTCACGGGAATCACAAGCTACTTCCCAAGTTTTATGGTCCTTTTATGGTTGAAGACCGCATTGGCTCGACTGCTTATCAGCTACAATTGCCTCCAACTGCTGCCATCCATAACGTTTTCCATGCCTCCCAGTTGAAGCTCTGTCCCAACCCTTTTGGCCAGCAAATTCAGCACCTACCTGTTCCTGTGATTCAAGATGCAAAAACACCTCTCGCCATTCTTGACAGGAAAATGGTAAAACGGGGTCGTATAGCTGCCACGAAAGTTTTGGTTCAATGGAAGGATTTACCTATTGACAAAGCCACATGGGAATTCTACTATGATCTCCTCAAGAGGTTTCCTGATTTTCATCCATGAGGACATGGATGATGTGGAGAGGAGGGTATTGTCACGGTAATTTAAGGACCCAAATAAATATTAGTTTCTCTACTATTGTTATTTTCCTTATTTTGTCTTATCTGATATTCTTGAATGATGAGGTGTAGGTTTGATATATTTTATTGGCATTGATTGGCTGACGTGTAACCAACTTGCCCTATTTAACCACTATGGTATTATGAAATGAGGCAATCCATTATCAAGCCATTTATTCCTTTCTCTCTAAATCTGTCTATTACTGCCATTGTATTCTTCATCATCAGTTAACATTCTCATTCAGGTTAGCTCTGGTGTAGAATCCGGATATTATCGGTACTCATCCCTAATATCCAAAGGAGAGGTATCATAGGTGTGTTGCTCATTTTGTACTGAGGACATGAGCACATCCAAGTTTCCAACCACATTTGAGTATTTTGCTGTTAAATACCTTTTTCGCTAGAATTTTGATGTGTTTGAAGATGTAAATTGAACAAGTAAAGCATGTACGTATTGTTGTTACATAAGGTTCGTTGGTCGATCTGTGTGTGTGCCTAGAGAACTTTGTTGCAATTTTGGGCTAAGCGAGAAATCCCTTCAAAAGTCATTCCTTGTCTGATGCCTAAGAACAGGCAAATCTTTTTTGCAGACGGTGAAATGCAAGGATGATTAAAGCTTATACCTATGAAATTTAAAATATTTTCATGATTTAGTATCTGTTCAATTTGAAAATTGTTTTGAAAAATTATGTGAGTGCACTTGCCCATTAGATGTTTTGCATGATGTCAAAACTTAAGAAAATTTTAGCATTTCTGTATATTGGACGGTATATCCGAGTCATTATGTGTACCTTTGCATTAGGGATCTTATAATGTACTTAGAACATGTTTGAAAAATATATCATGCATCAAAAATCAGTTTCATGATATTAAAAATTAGTTTCATGCATGAAAAAACAAATTTTGCTCAAAACAGAGCTTTATGTGTCGACACATACATTGTATAGGTCGACACATGTGCTTCAATAATAAAGCTTGTAGCTTATGTTTGCATGTGTCGACACATACAACTTTTCAGGTTGACACATGTTGTTTACGTTTTTCTCATTATTTTTATTGGAAAGAGGTTACCTTAGTAATGCTATTAAAACGATTGATTGAGAATTGTGTGTATTAATTGCTCATCATTTTTATTCATTCCATACGGTAGTGCGTATGTCTGAGTTTCCAATAATCGGTTCAGTTTAGACGACTTATTCGATCTAGGCCAAATCTTTCGCTTTCCATAATTTTTACTAGTTTTAAAACTCTTTTAAAAAGTAAATTTTGCTTTCGGGATCTATTCACCACCCCCTCTAGATAAGTTGTCGTTGTCTAACAAATTGCTTTAAGAATTTTGTTTGCAGATGGTTCAATTGATGGTCTAAAAATCCAAAATGCATTGAAATTCGAAAAGCTAGGTTAATGACAAAGGTCAAGAACAAATTACATGGAAAAGGTTTTATTTTCTTAAATGTTTCATTCATGATTAATTTTTTTACTATTTGTGAATTATAGCATGATTATGAACTAATTACTTATAGAAAGTTTTCTTTCACTATTGTCTAGTGAAAACATGTTAATGCGAGTCTAGAATCATAAAGCCTAGCAAAGTGAGTTGTGTGCAAAGTCGGGGTTTCATAAATAATGAGATGTACATGAATGTTAACTATGTATATTTTGCACCAGCCTTGCTATTATCTAATATATCAGAAGTTATGGATATGATCAAGACATTGTTTGATTTTGAGTGAAAAACTACTTGACCAAAAATTTGACCTAATAAGAGTGTGATCCTTTGACAACCTCTTTGAGTCTAAAATGAATATTTTTGTTCTTTCAACCTTATAATTGTTCTGGACTGTCCCAATGGCCAGGCATAGCCCAATCCGATCCTACTTCCAGAAAGGCTCAATAACGTCGGCCTAAACACCTGAGGGCAATGGAGGCGCTGATCCCTGTCCGTCACCGGGCTAGCTCCCCTCAGGCCGAGCATTGTTCTCTCGATTGGGAAGCTTCCACTCCAGTAATGAGACACACGCCCTGCTCCCATCAAGGGAGGAACGACCTCTTCCCGGCAGACGACTAGTTTCAAGCATCCTCCCAGGATTCCTAGACATGCTCCTAGAATCCTGGCAGTCACGTGTTTTGGGCCCAAATCCAGGATCTAGCCCAAAACGTGGACCAATGGCCAAGCGCTGGGGGGTAGTATAAAAACCCTCTCATTTGAGGGTCAGGTAACACGATTTTAAACCCTTGAAACACTCTCACGTATTTGTGCTCCTACTTACTTGCTCGTCAGAGTGCCTTGCATGTACACCCCTTCCTCCTCTTCATTAACATGTGCAGACGTCTCTGACCCACTTTCTGATTGCGATCACCTTCCGGATCAATAACCTTTGATTTTAAAAGAAAAACAATGTTCTCCACATTGTCTTAAGGATATGAGCGCACTTAAAAATGCAAGGACATTTCAAAAATAAAGTAGGGAGAAAAGGAAATGTGTGAAAAGGAAAATCAAGTAGTAACGGGCCCCTCGCTAGTGGACGGTGGGATTGATCCCTCTTAGATTAGTCGGACGCAAGGCCGGTTACCAAGATTTCCAACAACAAAAAAAGTAGTAATGGTGAAAAGAAAGGAAAGAAATATGATTTTGACAAAATAAAATGAAAAAAGAAATCAAATGTCAAAGTATACAAAAAGAAAATCACCAAAAGAAAAATTGTCGTAAAGATTGAAATCAAAGAAAGAGACTTTTTAAAAAATAATGAAACAAATAAAGATGGTTCTCTCTTATCTTTAGACTTTTTGAATCCAAAGAAAAAAAAATTGTAAGCGCAATCATGTTACAACCAAAAGAAAGACTTTAGTGACTGATAATGTGTCTTATGATAATATGATATTTCTTAGATGAAATGCAAAATATTTCAATAGTTCATGCATTGTCCAATTATGAGGGAATCACTAACCATTGAGAGATACTCAATAAGATAATGATTCTGACGAATAATTGACCGTTGATCTAAACATGTTTTAAAATCTCACTTTCGTCAAGCAAGTAATTTAGTTTCATGTAATAGTGTGTGGACATTTATGATGTTGATCATGAACTTGCATTAGAAAGAATATCATGTCATTCAACAAATATTTTTCAAAAAATTCTTGATCTAGTCATTCAACCTCTAATGAAACATTTGAATGAATTTTGTTTGAGGACAAACAAAAAAAATAAGTTGGAGAAAGTTGATAAATGCCATAATTACATGTTTTCTAAAAAATATAAAAATTAATTGACAGCTGTGGGATTTGAACCCACGCCCTTTCGGACCAGAGCCTAAATCTGGCGCCTTAGACCACTCGGCCAAACTGTCTTGATGTATAATTTTATCAACTTTCTTTACTTATATCAAATATAAACCAAAAACAAGTGAAAAGTTGAAAAGGAATGAGAAACCAGCAAGCAACTTGCAAAGACTTTGCCAAGACTCTTTCCTACAAGCAAAGAATGAAGGTAGAAGTGTTGCTCAAGGATCATTGCAGACGTTGTCCAACCTCTTTCTTCTAGAGTTTAATTGTAAAGCTACGATAAGTAAACGTAGCTAATTCTATTTTGTTGGGGTTAAGTGTAGCCATCATTATATTCATGTATTATTACGGTCGTAGAGTTTTATGTACTTCTACTTAAATTTTAATATTTAAGATTCTTTATTCTTAATGCTTGTTTTGAATTAGTTGCCTAGAACATGTTTTTATGATACGACTTGACATTCAAAAACTAAGAATATCTCATTTTTTATTTGAAAACTAGATGCACTGTCATCTTTAAAAATGTCATATTCTATCAACATGTTTTTCCATATAATGCTCAGTTAGAAACACTTTTGAGAAATTCACAAAAAATTGAGGATGTAACCTTCATTGATGTCCCTGACGAATATGGCCACGAGCAAGCCAGGAAAAAAAAATGATCACAATCTCTGAGCTTTCACCACCATCTGTAGTAATACCCACCAGAAAATCGATAAGGCAGAAAAAGCCACCAAGATACCTTTAGGATATCCACTAAAACATGATTTTACTATTGCTCCTTTATATTCTATTTCTTCTTTTATTGTCTAAGATAAATTATCTAAATCTTAAAGTTCCTGTCATCCAAACAATTTCATGGAAACCCACTTCTTACAAATACTAAATCCCAACAATGGATTGAGGCCATTAACACTGAGGCTATTATCTCTCTATTTGAGTTTGTTTTTTTAAAATTTCATCTATTTATGTCTCAGTTTTTTTATAACTTTTAACAATTTTCCTAATCCATGTAGTTTGGAAATTGATCCATATTATAGCAGAAATTGATCCATTTTACCGATTCTATCTAGTGAGATAAAGTTTGGTTGTTATTGTAAGCTGAATTCCATTGTTTTTAGAATATTGAGTATTGTTCACACAAAATATATAGTGTTGTCTAACTTTGTAGTGTTCTCAGCAATAGAGACCAACTTTGAGCAAGAGATTACTACATATATTAATGCATAACGTTACTCATTCAAATAAACACCAAAGATGCTCAATCTACAACACAGAAACACACAACATAAACAAAATTTTAATGAGCATAATTATTATTATTGTACAGTATATCTCTTCTAATGATTTCGTACACTCGCTCATTAGAGCTCCTCATCTCAACAAATGCTAAATAAAAAAAGTTAAATACTATTCAAAAGAATATCATTTCGAAACCTAATCTACATCAAATGCTAATTTACAAGTTGCAGACTTAGTTTCTGCAAAACCATCTTCAGGAAATTGAATAGGCAAAACGGACCGACCACCTTCGCCTGAAGTAAATAGCTGCTGCATATTTGAATTGTGTGTGCTCCTGTTTGTTATGCAGGTTGCATCTGATCTCGCTTAAGAGCTTTCTGCAGTTGGATGACCTGTTGTTGCTGCTCTGGTGGCAGGGAACTCAATTGCTCCGGTGTTAGATTCAGTACTTGTTGCAGCAAAACAGACTCCACATCAGATGGAAGCTGAAACAAACCAAATATAATAACAATGTCGTAAAAGTAATCAGAATAACAACATTAGACAGGGAAGCAAGAGAAAATTCATGGTTGAGAAAATTATACCTGTGAAGATTGCTGGTCAGGGTGCCGCACTTCTGCTTTAGGAACTGCAGGTGCAGGTAATAAGCTACTTCCAGGAACATGAGATGATCCGTTGGAGACAGGCACGTCTGAAGTCCCGGATGCGAGAGAGGATTTCCTTCCATCATTCAATCTAGTGAGCTTTAATGGGCGATTGAAGGATTCTGGAATATCACGAGTCATGCCTATATTCTCTAATCCCGCAGACATGTTTGAATAATTACTACTGTTTTTGGTCCAATCCTCAGGAGCTTTGGAAGATCTATCACCTTCCTTACTAAATAATTGGGAAGTACCAGATGACATGGAGGGGTCAGCCTGTTTAATAAAAGGAAGTTAGGTACTTTACTCTTAAAGTAAATGGACAAAGCAAAGACTAATGGAACTAAACTCATGGTAAATTCTAATATCAACTTAAGGATTTACTTAGGAAGAGGTGTTCATACAATACTCATTAAAATGGATTGGATTTTACAACCTCAGTTTGAGAAAAACATAACGAGTTTTATAACTGGATATTATTCAATGGACCAGTTTTGTTCAGATTGGTGTGCAACCCAATTAAAAAGCTCACTGAATGCAATCACAGAGATAGTAAATGGAAACAGAAGATTGATTCGAGGAAGCTTAACACATACAGATTTGTGATCGTGGAATTAAAAAAATAAACGATGAAATTATTCAACTAATCTAGGTAGGTCAATCAAAGAGCGATCTCATAAACCATTTTTATACGAATTAACTGACATGAAAAATATGAGTCAAGACACTCTGATTGCCACATGCGAAATAGACCAAAAAATGTCGAAAGGAAACTTTTTTTTTTTTTTTGAGAACAAAAGTTATGAAATCGATTTGAATAATGAAATAATATAAAGAAAGTTGCACAGATAGATTGGAAAACGATAAATATTGGAGAGAGAGTGGGTTTAGCGAGAGAGAAAAAACTATTTAGAAAAATTCTAAGACTTTGTTCATTATTAAAGGGTTATATTTTTGGTTATGGTCATCCAACAAAACCAATATATGGACTGGTTAAAAAGTTTTAATAAAATTATCCAGTTTTTTTGTAGCCGGTTATGGATATCCCACTTATCCGGTTAAAACGAACACACCTAGTTTTACACAGATTCTTCAAGAATACTTGCATCAAAGCAACATCTGAAGACAAAATAACTCAAGCAAAATATGGCACCTGAAAGCTTGCATCTGGACGAACCATTTGAAGATTATGTGAGACAGTTGAGCTTCCAACATGGACTGGATGCTGAAGGAAAGAGCCATGCATTTGCTGGTTCATTGCAGATGAATTTACTGGCTGAATTGGAGGCCTAACAGACAAACTGCCCAAAGTCAGGGGACGTACGGAAGGAAGTATTAAATTATTCTGCCCTGTTCCAGGCTGTGCGAAATGGTTGCTTGGGGGATGTTGAAGGGGAATTCTAGTCTGCAGTGGAGGCCTTGGATTTGCGGTTAATTGATTAGGACCCAAAGAATTATGAGGTAGAGTGTTGGCTTGGCCTTCTTGAATGTAAGGTGTCAAGCCAGACTGCAATTTGCTCTGTCCATAAGGAGGTAGACCAGCCACGCTTTGAGCCAATGTTTGCTGAGTCTGACCTATGTGGCCTTCGTTTATTAACTGTGAGGTTTGATCTGAAACTTGTCTAAGATTTGGCATTTGTAGCTGCAGCAGGTATCATTAAAATTTAAGTTAATAATGTAAACTTGATTGAGGTAGCTGAAAAATATGGGCAAAGTAAGCTACAGAAGAACATATATTTTAGTAGTCTGATATTATTTTAGTCCTTATAAAATTATGACATTTTAAGTTTAATCCCTACATTAATAGATCATCAAATTTTTAAGATTATAAGACTTTGTAAGTTGGTGTTAATCTTCAGTCATGGATGACAAAAATTTGCCAAAATAGAGTGGAATCTGGAAACAAAAAAAAAGTAGTGAAACAGAACAAACCATTGAAGGGGTGACCATCCCTAGCATTATCTGAGCCTGCAAGTGCAACAAATTATGATTATTTCATGATCAAAGAAACTATTTAAAACATTAAACTCTAGTTATAGATCCAATGAAACTAAATTATATGTATGTGGAGGTTAGAACTTTCAACATAGAGGCAAAAAAATAGCCAGATTATATATTTCAATAAAGTAACAAATATTTTTGCTAGATACAACATGGCAACACAAGCTAACTTAGAACAGAAAGATCAGAAATGCTTCAATTTGTAAAAAATAAGACAATTTTGCTTAAGCTCTCATATTTAGAACATGCCAACAAAATCTAAACTATAGTTGTCTCTACTTATTTCTTTAGACAAATTTGGCTGAAATGTTTGCCTAACAAATCCCAATGGCCCAACCCATGTCGCGTAACATAACAAATTGTACGGGCAAAGCGTCTTGGACGGAAAATTCTCACAATGCTTCCCAATACATTGTGTCACACATAAGGTGAAGAATTTCACACCTAAAACAAACTTACAGCTCATTGCCACACTTAATTTGAAAAATATGAATACAGTTTATGTTTATCGGATGATTCATTCCTCTTTTGCTTAAGAAAATGTTTCAACCGTGTCTGTTTGCCGTGTCTGTTTGATTTTAAATCATTATCCACTACTCAACTATCTTAGTTCTTACCATTCTGTTCACATTTGTTCATCCCCCTCATTTAGCAATTAGACATCAAGCATTTCGTCAGAATGAAGGGATACATTATATCGAAAACATACATGAATATGTAAATAGAGACAAGTCTGTTATCAAATAATGCTGTGCTTGCATTTATGTACAGAAGCGATGATATGGGAGAAAAGTTTATACCTGAAAAAGAGCCTTGGGCAACTGTGGCCTTGAAAGCAACAGCTGGCGGGACAATTCCTTGTTGTGTGTAGCCATTCCCTACAATCATAACAAAAACATATAAGTCAAGAAAATAAAAGGTTATCTAGGAAAAAGAAGTTAGCATGACCGAATATTACCTTAACCTCAGAGATTATCTCAGTCAGCTGACTCCTGGACATTTTGGCGAGATGCGAAGTTAAAGGATCATTTGTGAATGCTGACTGATTCTGCAAACCATTTTGATTTGATTGGATGCCAGTCTGAGCACCACCTAGAGCTGCAGTCATGACAGCTGCGGCTGTTGTGGCAAAATGAAGACCAATAGGTTGATGTTGAGCAGCTTGAGCAGATTCCCCTTGGACAGCTGGGATGCCTACTTGTTTCTGAGGGTCTTCAACAGTAAAAAAAAAAAGAGAAAATGAAAACATGGGACCAAAAAACCAGTGATTAACTACACAAGGTAGTTTGTGACAGGATATAAGTATAGAGGTTATAAAGAACTGACCAACAATTGGCGTCATTCCTGGTCCTCCGCGACCCTGCAGTAATAGAAAAAGAAACATTATAATCAGTGATGGAATTGACATGAAGCCCGCAACTTATTTTTAATCTACACAAGCTTGCAAAAAATGAGTTGGATGGGGGTAGAAGAAAACAGCAACGGAATCTTTATGGTGTTCTAAATGCCCTTCACACCAGTTTTGAAATTTATAGTAAATTATAACATATCACATCATTCTATTATTTTCGTAATGGCTTCAAGTGATTGTCAGTAGTTCAATTTAATTGGTCAAAAAACATAATACTAATAAGATAACTCGTGTCCCATAATACATGACTTTCAAGGCATGTATCCATACAGATAGTTAGGGATGGAGCTTCTCTTGAGCTGATTTGCTGCAGTTTTTTTTATTAGGGTTTATTCCGGAGCAGTTTTTCGGAGGGGAATGGGGGAAAGCTATGTTATACGCTTTCCTTGTTTGAGAGCGTTTTAAACAACTGGAAAGGGTTTGGGGGAACTTTCAAAACTTTCCAACAACCTCCTTCACTCATATTCTAATTTTCTCCTAAATTGAGCAGATTCAACTCTCAAATAGGTTGGGAATCTTACCCCCTCATTCTCCTTCCCCTTCCCTTATCTTTCCCTACTAACTTCCAAACAAAGTCTAAAAGAAAACCCAGCAACGATTTACGAAACTACTTAAGTTACTAGTTCAAAAAGTTGAGACAATATACCTGATCTTTATTTCTATCGTTCCCTTTATCGTTTTCGGCAAAATCAACACGTAATTGACGACCATTAATCTCATAACCCTGAAGATTCCTACGAGCACTTAAAGCCGTCTCTTCATCCTTATACTCACAAAATCCATAACCTTTCGGTTTCCCAGTTTCTCTATCAATAACTAATCTGTAGATAAAACAAAATCAACACACTTAAACCCAAAAAAAATCAAACTTTATTCTCAAAATAGTACATATCCACAACCACAGACACATTCCCCTAATTGCAGAGTTGAAGAAATCAATAATTAATTTTAAAAAATCAATTTTTTCAACAAAAACGATTAAAATTAACCTGAAAGAAACTACAGGACCAACTTCCTGGCAGATTTCAATAAGCTGTTCTTCCGTTGCATCATACGGTATATTCCCAACTGCAAAAAAATTCACAATAAAATCAACAAAAGAAAAGGCCACAAATTTCAATAATAAAGAGCAATTGAGAAGCATACCGAAGACACAGCGATGTTGGGCCTGAGAGGAGGCCATGAAAGGATCAACCAGAGAAGAAGAAGGTGAAGCGTTGCTCCATCTTCTTCCTCCTCACTACCACGTTTTCTTCCCAAAACGCTCCGTTCCGATCTTCGGCGAGGGTTTATTTTACTTCGATTTTTATTTTAATTTTATTATTGGTTTTGATTTTGATGGATGCTGAATTTATGTTTTTATTTTTACTGCTGCTCTATTTGTAAGAAAAATATTTACGATTATTATGTTCACCTACTCAAGAAATAAATAAATGCAATGTTTGCTAGTATTGGAAATTAAATCAATGGTAAAAAAGATTTGGAAATTTAAATAAAAGATATATGATCAAATCTAAGATTTTATACGGTTTAGATCTTTCCGACATTATTAGTTACACCTAAGTAGATTGATCATGATTAGAAAATCTTGAGATTTAAAATGGAAAGTAAAATCAATCTAAGATCTTATACGGTTTTGATTTTTTTTTTGGTTATTGTTATTTACACCTAAGCACATTAATCTTGACTAAAATTTTTGTTTTTCACTACTAACAATATGGTATTTTATATTATTGGAAGTTTTTGACACCTTGAATCTTGACATATCAAAAGCCTTTGACACCTTGAATTGGAAGTTTCTTTTTAAGACCCTGTCTTGTTTTGGTTTTAGTCAGCAGCTGTGTGGATGGATTTCCACCATCTTGCATTCTGCCACACTCTCAGTTGGTTTTAATGGTAGGCAGGCTGGTTTTTTCAACTGTTCCAATGGGGTTAGACAAGGAGACCCCCTGTCTCCTCTTCTTTTCTGTTTGGCGGAAGAAGTGCTTAGTAGAGGCATCACCCATTTAGTTATCTCCAATCAAATTAATCTTATTAAGGCTAATAGAACATCCTTTGTCCCTTCCCACACTTTGTATGCTGACGACATAATGATTTTCTACAGGGGTGACCAAAAATCCTTAAAGGCCATTGACAATCTCTTGAAGGAGTATGCTGTTTGTTCTGGTCAAGTGTGCAACATGGCTAAATCTCTCATATATGCTGGAGGAATGAGTGCAGACAGACATAAAGTTTTAGCTGATCTTATTGGCTTTAAAATGGCCAAACCGCCCTTCTTATATCTTGGAGCTCCTATCTTTGTAGGAAGACCTAAATCTCATTATTTTTCCTTTATTGCAGACAGAATCAAAGTCAAGTTGGCTCATTGGAAAGTTTGTTTGTTGTCTATGGCTGGTAGACTTCAACTTATTAAAGCTGTGGTTCAGAGCATGCTTATACACTACATTACCGTTTATTCTTGGCCAGCCTCCTTAATCAAACAAATCAACATGTGGCTGAGGAATTTCCTTTGGAGTGGAAATTTGGACCAAAGAAAGCTTGTCACAGTGGCCTGGAAGGACTGCTGCAAGAGCATTCAAGAAGGTGGCCTTGGGATTAAGTCTTTGTCTTCCTTTAATTCGGCCACAAATCTGCATCTTTGCTGGAATTTGGTGAAGGGTCTGCAGAGTTGGTCCTCTGTCCTTGCTTCTAGAGTTTTGAGGAATGGTAAACCAATTTCATACCATGTTAAATCATCTATCTGGAACAGTATTAAGGAACACTATGGCATGGTGATGGAGCAATCTCAATGGATAATTGGCAATGGCGCAAGGATTAACTTCTGGAAAGACAAATGGTTAGATGAACCTCTTGTGGACAAATTCAATATCCCTAAAATCTATCACACAAACTTACAAACCTTGATTAAGGACTGGCTCATTGATCAATCATGGTGCATCCCGACTAATGTCCATGCGGCATACCTTATCCTGAGTCATTTAATTGCTGCAGTCAAGGTTCCGGAGGTCAGCATAGCAGATTACATTATTTGGAAGGATGAGAACAATGGGGATTTGAGTCTCAAACAATCTTATGGGAAAATTCAAAAGAAAAGTTCTCTGGTTTCTTGGGCGAATCTGATTTGGAACAAACATGTCCCTCCTTCTCATGCCATGGTGCTTTGGAGAATGATTCATAAAAAGTTACCGTATGATGAGGCTTTCACCATTCGTGGTTTCTTAGGCCCTTCAATGTGTGTGCTCTGTTGTAAAGCTGCAGACTCCAATATGCATACATTCTTTGAGTGTTGTTTTGTGAAGAAGGTTTGGAATTGGTTAAATGACAAGCTTCAGTTGGGGCGTAATGTTGTAAGCATTCAGGACTGCTGGAATTTGATTGATTGTGCTCCCTCGAAGCAAGCCAAGGTCGTTGTAACTTCAACGATTTGTAGTTTATTTTATTACGTTTGGAACGCTCGCAACTCTCTGAAATTTGAAGGCAGAAGAAGGCACTGGAAGCAATGTGTTGCCAGCATTATGGCTCGGGCTAAAATGGTGGGAGATACCACTTCTTGTTTGGCTAATAACTCTATGAGCAGCTTCTCTTTGTTAAAAGGATTCAACATAGATATTCATCCTGGGGGAGGACAGGCTGCTTTCTTGGATGTACTTTGGTGCCCACCTCCTTTAGGCTGGACTAAGGTAAACATTGATGGGGTAACCTGTGGTGACCCCAAAGTTATGGCTTGTGGAGGGATATTTAGAAACCATAAAGCTGAGCATTTAGGGAGCTTTTGTGAGTTTTTGGGGGTTGGTACTGCTGAAACGGCAGAGCTTACGGTGGCTATGATTGCTATTGAAATAGCAAGACTAAATAGTTGGAGGAATATTTGGATAGAAACTGATTGTGTGTTGGTGGTTAACGCTTTTACTAATCCGGACCTTGTTCCTTGGTATATCAGATCTCGTTGGCTCGACTGTCGTGCTTACACTCAAAGTATGGATTTTATGATCTCGCATATTTATCGCGAAGCCAATTTTTGTGCTGATAGCCTTGCGTATATAGGTCTATCTTGTAATGCTTTTCGTTGGTTTTCTGATGTTCCTGCTATTATTGTGAAGGATTTTACTTTAGACAGGGAAGGTACCCCTAGGCTTAGGCGCATTTCTTAAGGGGTCTTGGTCCGGTCCCCCCCTTGTGTTTGTATTTTCCTTCTTCTTTTTTGGTTTTATAATATTACCAGCTTATTAAAAAAAATATTATTGGCAAAATAATCTTTTTCTTCTCATCCCTTACATTCAAATTTATTTTTATCTTTTAATTTTAAAAAAAATATTTTAGTCTTTCATTTTTTTACATCGTATTAAATTAGTCTTTTTCGTCCAAAAGATGTCACTTTTTTACAATGTGACAAATGTCATGTAACATTAAACTTTTGTGATTGGTTTAATGACGGAATAATCGGTCACTAAAATAAATTTTTTAGGTTTCATCTTCTCCGTTATATCATTTTCATCTTCATTTTTGTGGGTGCAGAAATAAAGCATGTACAAAGATTTTCAACATGTTTCTAATTATTCATTGTAAGGAACATTTTATAGTTGTGATCAAATGAATAAAAAAAACTTCCTTCAATTAATAGGCAACAACAAACATATGGTAGATTGTGTCACATTTATTTTTGTCATCAATTAAAAGATTCATCTTATAAAGAATTTGAAGTTGTTGCTTAAGCTTTAAAATCTGATTTTCAACACCACGCGCGCACACACGCACCCACTCACACACAAAGATGAGATCCATCATACTTCCCATCAAAGTCTCATTGAAAAATAGTTTATCAAATAAAACGGCAAACAAACTGTTGGGTTGGTTAAAAATATGCATGTTGAAGGAGTCTCACATAGCATAGTTTTGTGAAGAATGAGGAAGTTCATGGCAATATATAGGATTCAAGTTCTTTGAAGTCTCACTTCACTTAAATTTATGAAGGAAGAGGAGTCCAAGACTATATAAAAGATTCGCGTTCTCTTGTTACAAGATGCACCAGTGAAAAAACACTTTAAGCTTGTGTTTGATTTTCTTATACTCTTGTATAAGAGTGTTTTGAGATGTAGTTATATGTTTGTTTTGGAGGGTGTGGGTGTACCGGGGACCCGGGGTAGTTGAGGGTATAATATGTATTGTAACAATTTTTTCATAGTGTTGTTCTCTAGTTGTCGTTCGACAACGACTGTGATTTTTCTTCGGTTTTGGAGTTTGCACGTTATGTCCCTTTGTTGTTATTGTGTTTTTATTTTTTTTCTCTGTTTTATTTTTTCCCAACACAAGCGACCCTTCAAATGTTTTCCCCTTAGGCGGGTCACTATTGTTTGATTAAAGGAATCATCCAAATTAGGAAACCACGCCACAAAAATTATTGAGAATGGTATGATGTAAGTTCTAATCACCATCGATGAAGTGGCCACAGAGAAAAACATGATCAGATGTCTATTTTGAAGTCCACAAGTCCAAGAGATTCAAAAGGTTTTGTTTTTCTCTAAGGTAAATGGGAACACAATTCTTTTGGTCGGTATTTAAGCTCAATAAATTGCAACATAGTCCCCTTACAGATTTCTCTGACATGTTCCCAAAGCAATTTGTCTTTTGAGATGGTTGGTGCCAAATAGTTTGGATTTGTGAGTTTAAGAAAGAAAATAAGGAAACGATTTCTTGGTGCTCAATTATAGGATTTATATGCTTGTGGGTTTGTGGAACAAGCTGAAGAACAATAGAAACCTAGATAGAATGTACGGAAAAGACTAATGTGATTTAATTTTTATAGTTAAAGAACTCAAACAATCTTTTTTTAAGTTAAGAAACTAAAATGAATCTCGACTACAAAATACAGGGTGAAAAAATATATTTTACATATATTATTTAATAAGATACAAACAAATCATCAATTTATGCTTATTATAATAATATTTTTCCAATTTTGTAAAATTAATTTCTTTTTTTAATTTTATTATAACTTCAAAAAAAATAGAAGTTGTTAAAAGGGAATAATAAGTGGTCAAAATCATTTTTGTGGTTAATAATCAAGACTATTTTAATGGTGTTATGAAACTGAATAAAACAATATAAGAGAAAAAGAAAAGTAGTAAGTTTATTATATTATTGATATTTTGAATGAGTGATTCCAATAAAATATGAGTCATGTTTATAGGACATACGTAATAAATGAAAAATCAATATGAAATCTCCTAATTGATGGACATTCATAATCATGGCATTTATGACACTCTCCTTTGAATGTCCATAAAGAATATGTCTCGTTAAAACCTTACAAGAAAAAAACATGTGGGCAAAATTATAGTGAAAGAAAAAGATTACAACATTCTTGTGAGGGAACTACCTCGCTACTAATCAATACATATTATTATAAATAAAAAAGGAAATTATAAAGAGACAATCATCTATTATTCATAACAGTCCCCCTTGAATGTTTGTTCAGGATATGCCTCGTTAAAACCTTATTAGGAAAAATCCAATAAGAATAAAATCTAGTGAAGGAAGAAGAATACAATATCCTTTTAAGAAAAATTCATTTCTCCTCCTCAGTTGAACGAATTCATTTCTCCCCCCCCCCCCCCCGGTTGAACGATCATTTCGATAATGAATATTAATCTTTTGTACTAGTTGGTTAAAAGTTTCACTAGTGAGTGACTTTGTAAAAAGGTCTGCAAGATTATCATGTGAACAAATTTGTTGGGGTTTATATCACCACTTTTCTAAAGATCATGAGTGAAAAGGAACTTTGAAAAAATGTGTTTGTTCAGTCTCCTTTAATGTAACCTTCTTTCTATTGAGAGATACATGCAATATTATCTTCATATATGGTGTTGTATTTATTTTTCCAAAAAGACAGACCACAAGTATTTTTTATGTGTTGAATTAATTATTTGAACTAAATTCATTCTCGACGTACCTCATGTAGTGCTAAAAGTTCTGCATGATTATATGAAGTTGTTGCATTTTTTGTAAGCGGTGTTACTCCTTCTTTCCACTGTTTTATAAACCAGACCGAACAGATAAACCGGTCGAATCGGGAACCGGCCAGGTAATCGGTCTGGCTCAATAGCTGGATTAGAAATGTCATTAAACCCATGTGAACCGGTCAAAACCGGGAAAACTAGCGGTTTTTATGAACCGGCGGTTTAAGTGCATTTTTTTATTTAAAAAAATTAAAACGATGTCGTTTTGATTATTTTAATGAAGAATTAAAATAAATAAAAATTGCAGATACGGTTGATTTTGTTAGATGATTTTGATATTGAAGAAGGAGATCCCAACATTGAAACAATATTTCCTTTCTTAAAATTAAATTTACTAAACAATAAAATTATTTTGTTATAAATTATTCAATTAGATTATGTTGCGATTAAACTTTGTTTGCAATTATACATTGTAATTTTGTGCTATTTTATTATGTGTGATACATATGTTTAAAATTTGAATTTAAATTATGAACTTGTGAATTTATTTATAATATGATACTTTTAATAAATTAAATGCTAGTTATATTTTGTAGAGACTGAATCATCTGGTTCGACAGGCTTTTATACCTATATAATTTTGTTATAATGACCAGTTTATTCAACCGAGTTATCTGGTTTAGCCCGGTTTAGTCATGTGGTTGGACCAGTGACTTAGTGGTTCAACCAATAAACTAGTGATTCAATACCCTCACCGGTTTTTAAAACACTCCTTCTTTCACAAGATCCCAAAGATCTTGATAACAGAAAACCATCTTCATCTGCTTGCACCAATTCTCATAATTCTGACCCTTCAAAATTAGGAGACTCGCTGGAAAATGCCCATTTGGATGATTCATTGCAATCGCTATTGTTTGCCTCGAATCGCTCAGCCAGAGCTCTAGATACCAGATGTTGGAATTAAACCCAAAACTTTGAGTAATTCCAAATCAATCTTGATGAACAATATTCAATCAACCCAATCGTAATCTCTTGTTTTTCACTCGAGTGATTCAACCAACCTTGGTTGCAAGATGATTATGAGCAGCAATTTTAATGGAAGAAGAAAGAAAAGATGAATTGGAGAAGAAAGGTGAATTAGGGTTTAACGAAAAATAAGGAAAGAAGAAAAGATTTTCTATAGAGTTTTTCTCTACTCACAAATTGTGATTTTATTCTTTGCAACTGCAAGTGTGTTTTTCAATAATAGGGGTTACTCCCTATTTATAGATTTCGGGTTTCTTGGCTCTCTAAGCCAAAGTCCAAAATACAAAAGCTCAAAATACCTAATTTTGTTAACTACCAAAATAAGTCTATGTCAAAATCCCTATCGAGGCACACTCATTCGACAGTTCGAAAACTACATAATTCGACACACACTATGCTAATTCAACACACCTTTGTTTCTGTCGAACAACCTGCTTCAATACAAAAAGTTACAATCTCAACAAAATTGACTCCGTTAATTTATATATCTTTTTACATGTAATTTATATTAGCTATTTTTTTAAGAAAATATATCAATACAATCTTTAAACTGGTAGTACATTGTTGCAGTGTTTATCGGACATTGTGCAACTATCATTTATACACATGACTTTTGTTTATTTGTTTTTTGCAACATGTATTTAGTTTTAGAGAGAGAATATGGAACACGACAATTGATTTTTCTATCATTATTACACACTTCATTTTTTTTGGCTAAATTACAGTTTTGGTTCTCATATTTTGTCTGATTCACAGAATTAGTCCCCTTATTTTAAATTCAAACAGTTTTGGTCCCCCTATTTTAAATTTAAACAGTTTTAGTCTCTCTATTTTAAATTTAAACAGTTTTAGTCTCTCTTTCATGGTTTTTCAAAGAAACTCAATGAGAATTTTTATTTTTGACTTATATTTTTATCTACAAAGTTCAATAATAAATTTATATACGATGACTTGTCCTGTTTTACAAGTAATTTATCATTTAAAAAGTGAAACTATCGTTAATTTTAAGTGCAAAAGTATGAAAGAAGATCAAAACTGTTTAAATCTAAAATAGGGGACTAAAACTGTTGAAATTTAAAATAGGGGGACCAATTTCGTGAATCAGAGAAAATAGAGGGACCACAACTGTAATTAAGTCTTCTCTTTTATATCATTTTTTTAAAATGATATAGACTAAATGAGGATGTATCAAATGAGAATTTTGGTTATTATGAGAATTGAGAACTTTTAATAATAACCGTACGATTTAAAATCAATGTCTCAGATTTCACTGAAATTTTAAGAGACAATAATTAATAGATAGATTATGATTTAAATACATATAACATAAATGCATATCTGAGCATTGATTTTAAATCGTACGGTTGTTATTAAAAGTTTTCAGTTCTTATAATAACCAAAGTTTTTATTTGATACATTCCCTATACTAAATATATCATTTATTTAATAAATATAAAAAATTAACTTCCTTTATAATAAGGAATAGAGAGAGTATTGATCTAAATTTCAATCTAGCACGTACTCCCTCCGTCCCAAATTATAAGAGAAATTCACTTTTTAGATTCATTGAATAATTAATGTATCTGATTTATATATAGACCAAATACATTAATTATTCAATGAATCAAAAAAGTAAAATTCTCTTATAATTTGGGACGGAGGGAGTATTTATTATGGTTTTTAATAAGTAATTAAGTTTAAAAATAAATTAGTTTTACTTATGCATTTTTTTAGAACGCATTCAATTTAAAAGATAATGTATAAATTAATGAATTAACTATCAAATTTTTTGTTTTAATTTTTTTATAATTTGTGTTTATATAAAGTATTCATTGTTGTTGTTTTTATTTCAAAATAGTATAAACTTAAAAATTTGAAATTAAGATGAAATAATATTTTTATAAATTGAAATAAAAAATATTAAACAAAAT
This sequence comes from Vicia villosa, assembly GCF_029867415.1. Lineage (NCBI taxonomy): Eukaryota > Viridiplantae > Streptophyta > Magnoliopsida > Fabales > Fabaceae > Vicia > Vicia villosa. Next base: position 98,536,147 of record NC_081180.1, on the reverse strand, counting down.
CAATCATAATATATTACATAGTTTCTCATAATCAAACTTAAAAAATATATTTAAGAAAGTATTTTATAGAGATTGTTTTATAATTTCGCCTTAAGCCTCAAGAAGAGTTGAGCCGACCCTGTTTGTATTAAAAGAAAAATGATTTTTTATGTGTAAAAAAAATTCACATTTTCATGAAAAATAATATTGTGATAAAAATGTGTTTTTGTGATTGTTTATTTGAGTAACATTTTTCTATTTTGACGCATCTAGAGTGTCACTGTCAACTAAGCAAACTTCAATGATAAAATAAAATAAATAACATAATTTATGGTTAATTAATCAACAAGCAATCATCCATTGGAGATGCTTTTAGTATACAAGGATATAGAAAAACAAAATTATTGTTTAAAAAAAACAATTTATTGAATATCTTAAGATAATTAACAAAATAAATTTTAAATATTTAATGAATAACTTATATTTGTCTTATGTATACTTTTTACATTAATTTTTAATTAATATATTATAATTATTTTATTTTATTTTATTTATAAAACATATAATTAATTAATTAATTGATAACAAATAATTAGCTCTTGTATAAATTACATCTTCTAATGATACTTTTTAATGTTTAATTTTAAAAACATAACTTAAAAACACTAATGTAACATAATAAAAAAATAATGGTAATGCTGCCTAATAAAACAAAAAAATGCTGTCTACCAGAAAAAAAAAATGATAAATGACACAATGACAACTAATAGCTTTTTATATATGATGATCTGAACATTTTTTGGATGCTTTTTTTATATATAATTATGGTCGCCTTAAATAATTTACAGGCTCTGTTACAACATTAAAATTAAAAATTTAATATTAAAAAACTCAAAATTTAAACATGCAACATATTCTTCTTTTTTTTTATAATATAGTTATGTTGTTCAAAATACTCTTAAATACTAAATAGTAATGCATTGTTATTCTTTTTAATATCAATGTTATGATATCAACTATCTTAAAATTCGAAGAAGTTACTCCATCAATAGTTCACCTTATTCATTGCCATTTTTATTTTCTTCAGTGTATCAAGCATCAAAGATTCTTGCTCCACTATCTGTTTAAAATTATAAACATTATATTAATATATAATGTTGAAATTAATATATGAATATTAGTCTCTATAACATAACATCTACATTTATTTTATTTTAATTTTTTTATGAACATGGAAAAACATGACTCTTGTACTATAAAATACAATTGAGAATCATTTTATGTACAAGAAATGACAAAACGAGAGAACCCAACAAGATAAAAAGAAGAAAATAATCTTAGGGTGTATTTGGATTGGCGGTGGACAGAATTAATTTTAGTAGAATTGAGTTTGATAGAATTGATTTATGTTTGGATACATTTTTGTAAAAGTGAGTTGAATAATAAATTACAGTGTAAAAATCATCCATAATCAATTCTGGAGACAAAAGCTACAAATTCTAGATTCAAGTAGAATCAATTCTGGAGACAGAATCAATTCTACTTTTGTCAAACCAAACATCTTAAAATCACACAGAATTGATTCTACACTTCTAGAATTACTTTTGACCTTTTCAAAAGCCAAACCAAACATGCACTTAACAATAAAGGTCTGAAAACACGTTGAAATCAAAAAAAGAAAAGAAAAAGATATAGTTAAACATCAACTTCAAGTTAGAACAAATTAGAAAAAATTATCATCAATAAAAAAAACTATTTCTAGAAATTGTTTTTCTTTTAAATGATATTATAATATTTTGAATTTAATTCTTCCTATTACATTTTAGTTTTTGTAATATATTTGTGTTTAAATCTTTATCATATAAAAATTAGTTGAACATAAATTGAATACTATCATAGAAATTGAAGTCAAAATTACGATTATATTCTAATAATTAAAACAAGAACCAAAATAAAGCAAAAATATATCCATAAAAATTTTCATTGTTTTTATAGAAAAAGAATAATAAACAGTTTCATTATTTTTATAAAAAATAAAAAAACAAAAATGAAGATCCCACATACCACTGGAGCAAAGATCATATTATTATGCCTATAATAATAATCAATTATACTGAATTCACTTAACATTACAAAAACTTGACGAGTTTAATTTTTGTGTAAAGTTTTTTTTTAATAGTTGTGTAAAGTAATTTTAAAGATATGTTGTCGTGTTATTATTATATTTAAAAAGAATATTATTTTCAATAAATAAAAAGCATACTACTTTTTTAATATTATCAAATAAAGACGCTTTTTTCAATTACATTTTGTGCAAATAACTTTTATATATATAAAAATTAAATTGAAATTTAATTAAAATTTTCATTAGATTATTTTATTTTAAATTGTACTATACTTTAAAAATAAACATCAATCATAACCAAAAATATTCACATGCAGCTATTTTATCTTGATTTTTAACAATTTTTTTGTCTTCATTAATGAAAAATATTAATTTAAGTATATATAATAATTTAACTACAATTTTAATCTCTAAACTTAAATTCACAAAACCGATTCCTCTATTTTAATGAAAATGACACAAAAATTAAAAATAAATTAGAGCTACAAAATTTAATTAAAAGAATTAATTATATCTATAAATTAAAATAGAAGTTCACAATTGTAATTAAACGTATAAAATATCAAAGATAATTAATGGAAGAAGGAAAAAAATATTAGATAAGTAGATTATTCTTATGTTAAATGTAATTTTAAGTTTTAAATTTCAATTTAAATAAAAAATAAATAAACAAAAAGTATTTGATACTAAAATAAAAAAAAAACTTTTACTTAATTATAAAAATTAGGATTTTTTGAAACAAATATTAAAAACTTGCAAAATATTAGTATTTATTTAATTTTAAATAAACTAGACATAATTTTCCTACAAAAGTATTTTTTTATAATTAACATGTATTATAAATATAAGGGACGACTCAAGTGAGAACACTTGGTTATTATGAGAAATGATAAAAATAAATCGACCATTAAATTTTAATGGACTGAATTGGTTTGGTTTCTATTTCTATGATCTTTAATATTTGGTTTGGTTTCTATTTCTATGATCTTTAATATTTATTTTAAATCAATATAGAAAGAGAAACCAATCAAGTTCAATAAAATCAAGAAATGAAAAGTTAATGGTCGTGATTCATTGTTCTCATTTCTCATAATAACCAAGTGTTCTCACTTGAGTCGTCCCCTATAATAATAATAATAATAATAATAATAATAATAATAATAATAATAATAATAATAATAATAATTAGTGTCAAGTAAAAAATTTCAAAATTAATTATTTAAAATTAAAAAATACATATTTAAGATAATATCATTATTTCAATATAATATACATTTAATCATGTTGTGTATCAAAATACTATAATATAATATAAAATAATAATATTACTACATATATTTTCATGTGAAACCATATACATGACACAATTGTATATCATGTCATTATCTAACAAACCAACACAGTTAATTAGTCACACGTTATTGATCATTAAAAGTATTAACTTCAACCCTCAATATCTTATATTGTGGCAATACTCATATACTCATAAAAATATTTAATCTATCGGTTATTCATAAAAGTTTTAATATTCCCTAACAATTTATATCAAATTATAAAACTCCCTAATAATACGAAAAATCATCTTTGCAGTTCAAAATACAAAGAAAAACATAAATTTCCTAAAAATGAAATATGTTAAGTGTTGGAAGCAAGACAAAAAAGACCAATGATAATCTACAGTATTCTGATTGTCCTACAAATAATTCTCATCTGGATTTTCTGTGCAGAACAATATAACCAAACTAACAATCCAGTAACATGCATTTACCAGGAGTAATGACAACAATATAATAGTAATGCTGAAGAAGTTACTACCAATTAGAGATGATTACAAAATTGGCATATAGATACACATCTATGTACACATTTCACAAATTTGTACAATCACAGATAATCAAAATGGATTCAAAAAATCAAACAACAATAAGATTATACAAGTTTAGTGGCTCGGCAAGATATTAGTGCCTCTACTCATGAATTACGGCTGAAGCTGGCTTACCCTAAACCATATCTTGAGTTGAATATTTACAACAGATAAAATATTTTTATTTTCAGAATATGTTAGAAGAGTATATAGCTTTCATTAACTCTGAGGAGATCTCAGACAAAATTATATATAGCAGCAAAACTTTGGGTTTACAGATTCAAGGAGAGATGTATCTCCCTAATAGTCTTAAATTTCCAATAGAAACCCACAAGAAAGCACATAAAGCAATAAGAATAGGGAAGAAAAGGAATGAGACTCCCTTTCTGCCTGCTCTCTTCATAGTTGTAGTATCAATACCTGCAGTGATGTCACTAGGCTTCATCTTCATCATGCTGAAGCTAGACATTCGATTCAAAGCCCGATTCACCAAAGGATTTTCAGCCGCTGATGCAGGAGTGGTAGGTATTGAATCAACAAAAGCCCAAAGAGCAGAGGACAATCTACTTGTAGTAGCAACATCTTCCCCAGTACTTCTTTGATTTTCAGCACTTTCAGTAGGAAAGCATACAGAGTCACACACAACACCTAAACATGACCAAAAACTATGACGTATTAGGGATAGCCTATGACATTTACTAAGCAGAAGAGCCACTTGAAACTGGCTCGAATCTCATTTTCTTAACAGGAATATAATACCATAAAGTTAAGTTTTAATTTATAATAAAACTCTCAAAATATCAAAATTTAAACTACGGAAAGGGTTTCTGCCGCGCATAAGATGGCGTGTCAACCACAGTAAACTGTGAAGAGCTCAGCAGAAAAGAGATAGGAAGCTTGAATCTCCATCCAAATCAAAGAAAGTAAAATCATTATTTGGCAGTTGAGCAACATTGTATCTTGTGCCAACGACTATACCTGGATTTGTTAGAGAGAAAGAACCATTGAAGTCTTCTGTTGGACTGCAGGTGTTTCTTTCAACATGCATCCAGAATTCGTCAACAGTTTGATTGGCAACTTCTGCATCAGACAGCAACTGGTGACTCTGATTTTCAATAATGCTGCCAGTGTTATTCATATATGCATGTGAAACTGCTTCGTCGCAAATAGGCTCCAGGCCACAAAGAAACATATCTGCATCTTGGTACATATCAAATTCACTTAACCCATCTTCAAACTGCAAGTTATCAAAGAGATCGTCATTATGCTTTTCCGAATTTGAAACTGAAGGTTCGGTATCAAAGAGATCATTGATTTCCAAGAAGCCGTCCTCATAAAAGACAGGCTCCTCCTCGCTTTGAATGTTGGAAGCAGAAGTGACCTCGGGTGCTTCAGAAATATGAAAGTGTGAAGTAACTGACTGATTGAAGTCAAAGCTGGGCTGCACATCATAATGTTGACTGCTAGATTGTAAATTTCCACCAGGATCAGGGAATATCATGGCCTCAGAGAACTGACCCATGACCATACTTTGTGTTTCTTCATTAACAACCTATATGAGTCGTGAAAAAATGTTGTCAGCGGCTATAGAAAATAATATGCATAAAAGCTAAAAGAAAGAAGACCAATATTACAATCAGAAATTAATAAGAATGAATAAACTTCAGGCAGATCACAAACCTGCGGAAAGTCAACATAACCGTTCACATAATCTGGTTCAAGGACAGGCTCAACATCAAGCATCCCTTTAATGATTTCATCAATTTCATCATCCAACAACGGCTGCAGCTGACCAATAGGAGGGTCCATAACAGCATTTGGAGCCTCCCGCTCAGCTGAATTTACATTAAAATCTACAACATCGTCATCTGCCCATTCTTCTTCTTTAAATGGTGCACCATACTGTTCACCGTTCTTAGGACCCGGTCCACTTTTCTTGAAAACCTTGTATAGTGCATAATAGCCCTGGTATTGAATTAATAACAAAATATGATAGTTAGTAAATAATTGGTTGAAGGTGATGATTAACAGAAAGTTTAACAAAATAGCTAGTTTAAGGCAATACCTTGACATTGTAGCATCTCTTAAACTCCTCTTCATCCATGGTGTATTCATGCATAACCCAATCAGTTCGCTCGCCATTAGGAGCTCTGCCGATATAGAAAACCAGTGTTTTTTTCACTCCAACTGACCGAGAATTGAATATCACGTTACGATCTTTTCCTGTAGCTTTCCAGTAGCCATGTCTTGTTGCTCGATTAGACCTTGCAGCATTAGGATATTTTCTATCTCGATGACAGAAAAAGAACCACTGCCTATCTCCAGTTTTCAAGAAAGATTGCCCTGCAAAATATTATGACCGTATAAGCAATCAAACCAGAAGATACGAAAAAGTGCAAGCTTTATCAATCAAAATTGAAGCAATACTAACCATATAGCATAAAATATTAGAACTCCGAAAACTCATTATTTGAGGGAAACAGATTCAAAAGGATGCAATTAACCATATTTAACAACATATACAAGCAGATCATCACATACTACAGGTTTGAGAATGAAAACTACACGGATCTATCAAGCACTGATTGAAATTTCAATTCGTGTAAAACGCTCACGCCCCATATCAACCAAAAGATCTCAGCATACCCACATAATATATAAAGCTGACCGCCATAATCAACCCCACAAAGGGAAATGGGAAGGGTTGATCAATCTCACATTCAAGTCAAAGCTAAGGAAAAGAAACTCATACAAACAACTGAACAGAAAAATAAAAAGAATCACGGCACCATCCAATCATAATATGAATCACTCAGATGAACCCAAATAACACACAAAAACCTTATTGAAACAAACCGAAGTCAACTCTTGGAGCTCTAACCTGAAAAACACGTTCAAAGTAGTATCAAATAAGCATTTGTCATATCCTGAATGGTTGTGTAATCTACCTAATACTTACACCAACAAGATCTAAACATCCATACCCAAATCAACACCTTATAATCGATCAAACAAAACAAAAACATAAACCTAGGTCAACGACATAACACTCACCAACCAAAAACGATAAAAAAAAAGTAGTGGAATAAGAGTCAAGAGCAAGATCAAATACCAGGTAAATCCTCAGGATCCCACTTGTAAACATCGGTTTCACAAATCACGTTGAACTTCAACTTCTTCCCACAAATCTTCCTTTTCAGATAGTACATCACCAACTCCTCATCTGTGGGGTGAAACCGAAAACCGGGCATCGACGACATCACCTCACTGAAACAATCAGCAGAAGCAGATTCCGAAACCGCACCCATCTCGATTACCCAACACCGAAAACGGAAAACTTCACTCTCAGAACCCAAAATCCACAACAATATTAAACGATTCAACCTTCGGATATTCAGAATCGGCGATCAAATTGCAGTATTTGAAACCCTAATTAGAGAAATCAAATTTCTCACCCAAAAGGGATAAAAAAAAAAAAAAAAGCTTTTGGAATCAATGAGTGGTGTAATAAAAAAATAGAACCACAACGTAATACGATCGAACCTCTGGGTACGAGGATTCGAGGATTAGGTTGTGAACCCAAAAAAAGAAAACAAATCGAAAGAGAGAAAAACCAAATGTGAAAACGAGAGTGTGAGGGATTTGTAAGGTGAAAGGGGTTTTTGGATTGGGATAGTGTTATGGTCAAAGAAGGAAACTATGGGAAGTGGTGGGAACCTTCGTTGAAGAGAAAATGATTTGGTGCGTTTGAGTGAGGTAGTGAGTGTGTGAGCTTGTTGGGATCGTGTGATTGCGTGGGCTTCAAGCTTTAGATCGTAGGGTGTTGAAGGGTGATTGGGGGCATGATGGTTTGAGACATGGGTTACATGTGAGATTGGGTGTATACGATTCAACTATTTGTGTGTGAATGTGAACACTCCTTTTGATTCGGATCAAACATTTCCATTATTAGTAGCTATGACATTTTGGTCGGAGGTGACAAAACGGGTCTGATCGGTGGACTGATTAGATAAGAATGTTTTGTCCACACTTTTTATTAATTAGGATAAGGTTTTAGTTCCGCATCTCTAATATGTTTGTGTTATTCTGCACTATTTTTTTTTACGGATTTTTGCAGGTGTGAATATCAACATAATTTTTTGTGATTTTTAAACTGAAAATATACAATTCATGCAGGCTCGCTCTACCCCCACTCATTTTTATAGGGCGGTCAAAGTTTTAGCTCTGAGCCCTCAACAATGTTCGTCTCGCCTCGTTTTTGTGAATTTTTGTGAGGCGGATCTAAATGAGGCGGGTATGACCGTTGCCACCCCTAATTTTGTTTCAATCGATTTTTATTTAAAAATAATAATGATATCTCTATCAATTTGATTTTGTTTTGTTTTAAATGTTTTTAGAAATGAAAGTAATTAATATAGCTAAAATAAGTTCATCATCAAATATAAAAGTTGACACTTACAATGGCTAGAACAACATAAATAAATTCATTATCATATCAAATACAAAATACAATAAATTTATTAGATCACCGTCAAATAACAAAATACAATCAAATAAATTTTTAATTTTTTTCTACCTGTATCGTCAATTAACCATCCTAATATAAATTGAAATAAACACATAGTTAGAATATAGGGAAATGCTAACGAGTGCTCCCGGGGCTCGTTAAGAGTTTAAAAATGTATGTTTCGTCTATTAAAGACTTGTATTCAATGTAATGAAAATGGAAATAATTTACTTTTATAAGAAATAAAAGGTACGTTTCTTTAAAACTATTTGTATTCAATGCATTGTAAATTAAAATATTTGATTTATTTATATAATATTTTCTATATTTAGAATCTTTAACTAGTGCCCCTGAGGCACTCGTTAGTATGACTCTAGAATATATAACCTTGATTTATTTTTAATATGAATAGATCAAATTAATTCAACCTTAAATTGCTTCATTTATATCAAGTTGTCACTCCATCATTGTTAATCTCACCACTAGTTATATGTATTTCAATCATTTTTAAAAATTAAAACATACACAAAAATCATAAAAGGTTAGTTTGACAATGTCATTGAGAAAGTAGATTATTATGGACTAGCCCTACGGCTATGAACGGCCCAGTCCACATCCACTCCAAAATGACCCAAAGACTATGGCCCAGTCACTTAAGGCTAAAAAGTACAGCACCTCTTCTGCCAGACGTCGAGCTCTCTCGTCCTTCTACGTCGAGGATTGTTGACTGTGATCATGTGCGACTAAGCCAGCATCCATACCCGTGATCGGATGTCCAGTTCCCGACTACTACCGGTTGGACGTTCTTGTCGACTAAGAGATCACTTCCGCTCGACTACCATATAGTTCCAAGCAACTTCCCAGGATCCCTAGGTCTACTCCTAAAAACCCGACAGTCGCGCGTTTTGGGCCTAGGTTTACGATTCCAGCCCAAACCGTGGACCATTGGCCATGCGTTGGGGGACAATATAAAAACCCTCTCAATTGAGAGGTCCAGGTGACAAATTTTTAACCCTTGAAACACTCACACGTATCTCTACTCCTACTGACTTGCTCGTCTGAGAGCCTTGCAGGTACACCCCCCACTATAAGAAAATTGTCAAATTGCGAAGGTTAGTTTTGGCAAGTTACGTCGTTCTGAACCGTCACAAAAGGTTAGGCGCGATGGTTGTGTACCTGTCGTAGAAACGTGTGTCGCCATGGTGTATTGCGACGGTTGCTAAAATTACCACTCCAACCGTTTTAATTAATTGCGACAGTTAGGAAACAGCCGTAAATTGCAAGTAGCGACGGTTACAAACCGTCGTGAATTTTGTATAGTCTTTTTAACTAAATGCTGATTGCGGAGGTTTATAACCCCCGCTAAATTAATGAATTTTTTAAATTAATGCTGAAATGGCCTGGTATAAAAGTCTCCCTGACGGATCCATCATGTCCTAGAGGCAACTGGGGAGGACCTTCTCCCAAAAATTCACAGCTTCTCGGCGCCACCACAAATCTGAAGCGTCCCTCGAAGCCATCATGCAAGGAAAAGATGAATCCCTTCGGGCGTTCATTGAAAGATTCAATAAAGAGGTCGTCCAAGTCTCCATGATGGACTATATGAAAAAGTATTTGCTCGAATGTGACCTACACCCGTGCAGTAATTTTGCAAAGTCTGTCGGCATAGAGACTCCTTCTTCCCTGGACGCCCTCCTCCTCAAATTCCAAACATATATTCAATACAAGGATAAGGAGGCGGCCAATGCCGCCCACAATGTGCTTATGTGATGTAATTGTGTGTAGGAAAGCTATGTTTCAAGACTCTTATTCAAATATCATCTACCTAACTAATGGACCACAACTATGGCCTTTAGATGGATAACTGGCAGTCAATCCCCCATTGATGAGAAGTTCAATTGGACATCCCAAAAAATTGAGGAGCAATACAAATGATGAGCCTAGAAATCCACATGTACTGCCTACTTTTTTTTACCATTGTTACATGCCATGATTACGGAGAACTTGGCCACAACATGAAGAGTTACAAGGGAAAGAGACCTAGAGATAGAGTTGTACTAAAGGGTAGAAACAAGGCCAAGAATGCAAAGACAACCAATACCAAAACCAAGGACTAGACCAAGACAAAGACATGGTACAAGACCAAGAAGACAAAGTCAACCACTATAATTGCAATAGGAAGTTCGTCACAGGGACTACCTCCTCCACAACCAAATCAAGAATAGTTTTAGGATGATATATTTGTTATTTTGTAATGTCTGTTTTCTGTCATGAATAAGCTGTTGTCACGAACAAGTTGTATGTGGCTGATATTTCTGATCTTTTGTGCAATATTTAAGAATAAGTTGTTACTGATATTTCGTGCAATGTTTATGAAAAAGTTTATGTTCTTGGAAATATTTCTGTTATTTGTGAAATGCCATATTGATAAACCAATATTTGTCAAAATGATACATTGTTAAACCAAACTCTATTCAAATGTTACATTAAAATGCTCTGTTATGAATATCACATTCAACTAAATCAAACCAACAACTTCATTAAAAGGCTTTGTTATGAATATCACATTAAAATGATCTATTACATCAAAGTGTCATATTGATAAACTAAACATCATTTAACATTAAAATGTTACATTCAAAGTTAACATAGGTTACAAAACTTCACATTCAACTAAACCAACTCAACTACTTCATTACATTTGGTAAAACTAATCGGATTTAACAATACAAATGTTATGGACACAATAAATTTCATCATAATATTCATAAACTTCAACTTCATCTTCATTTATTCAACTTTGATTTTGACTTCATTCACTTTTGTCTATTCTTGATCCAATTTTTGGGGCAATGAAGTGATTAGTTCTTTGGCTCTTGCAGACATTTCTTCATTATACCAGATAAAATGGCTACACCTTTTATACCCCATGCAGCTGGAATTAAAGAACAAAGATGAAGGAATTTAACAAACATTAAAAAGATCCAGAGTTTTGTAAAATTAAGGATGAATAGTACCTTATACATCTCACAAAAAAAATGGCGACTTGGGTTGGAATCAGTCCATGATGTCATCAATGGAGATTCGAGTCTACGTCTGCATTCATTTCGAAATGAACGACCAAGTGATTGATTGTTAGACTTCGAGCATTGAGACACAATTACTTGCTTAATTAGATGGAAACAAAATGCCAACAAGGAATGAGGATGAAAATGAAATCTAAGGTTTTCTTTATAGGAAATGGGATGAACACGATGAGGATACCTGAAGCTTTATGATTCTATTTGTATCATTTCATTTTGAAATCAGATTAATCATAAAAAAAGTTTAATAATATACATTTAATGACACAACAAAGTTGTTTAGTAAGTGGAGTCAATTTTAATGTGCCATGTAATAGGAATGACGAACAAGTAAAGATGTCAAATAGGCCGACCCGACCCAACCCGCTTCGGTCTGATGGGCCAAAATGTTTAAATACGTTGGCCATGGCCGACACAATTGCTTAATTGGCTACAGAAAGTCCGACCCATTTTTCAAAAGCCAGTGTAGCCCGATGGGCCAACCTGACCTGTATTTCAATATTATAGTTTTAATTTTATAAAAGGGTTGTAAAGGATAGAAGCTACATAACGTAAGTAGATAGTCATTATAAACTTAGTTAAGTGATGTTTATATATATCACAAAAACATTAATGTTAAAACACAAAGTAACTTAATATTATCACCAATATTTATCAATTTTTCTCTTCGTCTCACAACCATTTTCTTGATCACATCATCTTGAAAAGATATCTTCATTATCTTTAACTTTTCTTTATTACTTGAAAACACATTTATGCAATCATATCTTATCTCAATTTTTTTTCTAAAATTTATCAAAATCTTTTTATAATGGGTCAACCCGGAGCTCCCCCATGAAAAACATAGGTCCAATGGAGTAAACCAAAAAGATATGATCGTATTTTTTAAGTTATTTTACGACCTGACCTGCACTAAATTACTCTGTTTATGGGTTGGCCCTGGACCATTTTGACAGCTGTACGAACAAAAGTGAAATATGAAGAAAAAAACACATAAGATGATCAAACAATTGATTATTTTTAAAAGGCACTAAAAATTTAGAAAAATGAATATAAAGGAACTAAAATTGCATTTAATTTAAAAAACGAGCAAACAAAAAACACGAAATGGGGGGCCAAAAACAAAATGGTTCAATCATTTTCTCATCTCCCAAACACGTTTGGGGGGAGAAAACAAGGCGCACGACAAGTGAGATAGAATATTAGGGTAACAAAACCAATAATTCAAGTTCCAAATTAAAATTCAAACTTTTGGAATTGGAATCTCACAACTGTCACCACTCTTTATCCATCACCATTATATACTCCTAGATCTGATCGAGGTTTCTGCTTTTTCCAGCTCAAAAAGTTTCATTTTTGAAACCCTTTTCATAATCTTCGGTAAGGAATTTTACCAGATTCTCTTCTGGGTTTCTTCTACATTCTTCTAAAGTTCCATTCTTTTAGTTTTTCTTGTTGTGAAAGTATCAAAATTTGAAGTTTTTAGGTTATGGGTAGTATGTTGTTTTTGGTTTTCATGTCTTTTGGTGTTTCCAAAGTTTAAGAATTATTATGTAGCTGTTGCAAACATAAGATGGAGGCTATGTCTGTCTTTTACTCTTTTTAGTTGTTTTTGTTTTTCTTTCTTATTCTGTGTGATAAACATAAACAAAACAACCTTAATTTTTTATTTATATGTTTATTTTACTTTTCAGGGTTTGAAGGAGCTTGTTCAAGTTGAGATCTTTAGGTGTATAATGCAGCTTTGACTTGCTGCTTTTTTGTTTTTCTGGGTTGGGTTGGGTTGTTTTTTAACTTAAAATTGAGCTGTTTGAATTTATATAATGGTTTTCTGGGAAGGGTATGTGAGTGATGAAGTGATGGGAACGTTTGCTCCTATTGTTGTTTATTGGATATATGCTGGATTTTATCACTTGCTTCCGCCTTTAGATAATTATCGGTTGCATACTATGAGAGATGAGGGAGAGAAGAATTTGGTGCCTTTTAAAGCTGTTGTGAAAGGGGTTTTGCTTCAGCAGCTTGTTCAGGCGATTGTTGCACTCATCTTGGTTAGTCGTTTCTACATTTGAGTTAATTATTCTCTAGTTATAATATTTGTTCAAATTTGTAGTCGATGGAGTTTATCATAGTTGAAAATCTTATTCTGGTTTGTAGTTAAAAACAATTTTAGCTAAGAGCATTCTGTGTTACTTGATTGCTTTTCTGTGTATTGTGTTACAAAGTTGTTCAATCTCTTTTCAATTAGAAATTCCCTTGAAACAACCATGAGTATAGCTCTATAGAGAAGCCATTTTAGTATAATAATCACATAACAGATGTAGGGGGTAAACATTTTGACCATATTCACCATAGAACTTCAAAAAATGGACTTTGTCATAAAAGATGGGCTTTCAAGTTGTTTTTTAACCTGATACTCAGATGTCCCGTCCCGTGATAAACTAGGCACGGTTTGTTGAGCCTTTGAGCTATCATATTCATCTTTTATGTGTTGTTCCTGCTGATTTCTTTGGTTATCCTTGAACTCTATGGGAAATGAAATGTATTTTCATTTAAAATCGAACGCGTTTTACATGGTCTGTTGACCAATACAACAACAACGTCATATCCCACTAAGTGGGGTTGATTACATGGATCAACTCCCGCCATAATGTTCTATTCAGGACCATGTTTCTATCCAAATCGTTAATCTCGAGATCTTCATAACTTCTCTTTTTGTCTGTTGGGCAATAAGCTCTCTTTTTAAATGGACCCCGAATTTTGCTCGAGCCATAATTAGAATCCTGAACTTTTTCGTCCTTGTGCTAAGCAGTTGTAGATATAAATATTTGTGTCAGTTGAGGTGATAGCATTTCACTGTATCTAAAACACGAGACTTTTTTTGTCTGGTTTGGCAAACTGATGAACATTCAACAAAAGTTAATTATATTTCTGGCTTCTATTCACCTAAAATGTACAACCTAGTGAATTGAAAATTTGTATGCATAAGAGCAGTTATATTAATAGACCTGGTTACTGCTTCTAATACTGGATTAAACACTGTGTAGTTTAACGACGTGAACACTGTATAGTTTAACGATGCGCTACAATAAAATTACTGCTGTTATATATATCATTATGAATGTACGATTAGAGAAACAACAGTTATCGTTTTGTAAACTAAACCAAATAATTTGTGTAGCCGAATGACTAATATGTTTGGTATAATTCTGTAGCTGACGACAACATCAAATGCATCAGGGATTATGGTGCAGCCTTCTATCACCAAGCAAATTATTCAGATTGTTATTGCCATGTTTGTGATGGATACATGGCAGTACTTTGTGCACCGGTACATGCATCAGAACAAGTTTCTGTACCGCCATATTCACTCCCAGCATCATAGACTGGTTGTTCCATACGCAATAGGAGCCCTTTACAATCACCCTATCGAGGGTCTTCTACTCGACACCGTTGGTGGAGCCATCTCATTTCTTGTCTCAGGCATGACTGCGAGAACGGCCGTTATATTCTTCTGCTTTGCAGTTGTGAAAACCGTCGACGATCACTGTGGACTATGGTTGCCCGGGAATATCTTCCATTTATTTTTCCAGAATAACACGGCGTATCATGACATTCATCATCAACTACAGGGACTGAAATACAATTATTCGCAACCGTTCTTTCCCATATGGGATAAACTTCTTGGGACATACATGCCTTTCAATCTTGTAAAGCGAGCCGAAGGGGGTTTTGAAGCAAGGCCAGCAAAGGACTAGTTACACCGAATGTTACATTGTAATTTGCGATTTTTCCATGGAACCGGAGGCATAGCTGCAAACATTTCGCGAGTTGATTAGAGCTTACTGGTTTTTGTATGGTGGCTTGACAATGTTTTCAGATGATCATCTTATTACAGTAGGTTTGTCAAACCACCTTGTGTAGCATAACAATGATGTGGTGGTTAATGAGATTTTCATTTTTATGATGTACTTACAAAAACATTTTTTAAGGTGTAAGTTCCTAAAGAGTATAAGGTGTTTTAGCTACCATATTTGTTACTTCTACTTTGTATTATTCCGAGCTTGATTTTAATTTTAAGCGTGTGGTTGATAAATTTTAAGCTTCATTGGAGGATGTCTCTGAACTAGGCACTACCAAATATGATTGTAGATTTTAAACCAAATTCTAGTTTTCAGTTTATTAGGACAATGTCTATCTTTTTATTGACACACCACAATGTATTGATCTTATTATTGATAATGAAATGAGCTGTTTACCCTTGTTGGATATGTTTGAAGGTGGATTTTAGTTACTGTGTATCATAAACTTTTATCCCCTAATTTTAAACCATTAAATGAAGGATTAATATGTAGTTGTGGTATTCACACATACAAAGGGAAATTACATCTTCATGGCCTAAAGTAACAAAAGTTATAATTCACGCGGATAATGAATATTTCATTAGAATCTCTCAATCAGATGAAACTAAAAATGTATTGTACAATATGGATGATAATTTTGCTTCAGATTCTAATGATTATGTGGAACGTTTATTTCAAATCTATTGGGATATAGTAGGAACGAATGTGATCAATTCAATGAATCAATTCTTTGAATAAGGTTGAATCATTTCTAATCTCAAGTCAGTCAATATGACTTTAATACCTAAACAAAATATATTAGATATGCACTTGCAAATTTTCAATTCAAAATCATCACCAAGATCATAGAAGACAGGTTGTCTATCTTAACTCCTGAAAGAGGTATTGATTTGGGAGATATTAAGACAATAGATAAAGTTGGTTGTTTGTCTGTTTGTTGAAAGTTGTTGACTACCGAATAATCAATTGTCTTATATGCTTAGTTGTAGATACTTCAGACACAAAAAAATCAATCATGTATCATACTTCTTCTTCAATATAGTCTGACAATAAGCATTCATTTTTATTTTTTGAAGAACATAGTAGATGGAAGGCTGGTAATGGGAAGAACATCAATTTATGGATTGATAATTGGTCGGATACAAAATTAAAGATTTACACCTAGTATTGCATGTGGATATTCAATTTATGCAAACTCTTAAGGTAAATTCAATTGTCCAAAATATTAATTAAAACATTCCTCATGGCTTATCAATTTTGGCTACTCAAATTGTTAAAGATATTTTAAAGATTAACTTATCATTTAATAATACTACTATTGATAGACTCATTTGGACGAGATCTGCAAATGATGATCTATTTTTTAAAGATGCATAAAACTGTGTCAAAAGAAAACACATTAAGCCTAATTGGCATCCCTATATACTACCTGCTAAGTCATTAGTGACTTGAAAGCTAATTCATAATGTGATTGCAACAGAAGACAACCTGCGAGATATCCCATCCTAAGTTGTTGATTAAAAGGTCAATCATTCATATATTAATAGAATTTGGAGAAAGAGTCATAAATAGTCATTTTAACCACTAAGGGCATTTCAGTTACTTTGCAACAGTTAAATGACATTCGTGCCTAATTAAGTCTAATATTTGTTTAAGGAGATATTTAAGTATTAAGCTAAAAGAATGATGGACAAAAAGGATAATATGAAATTTTAGATGATGTAAGGATCTAAGTAACTTAGTAAGTCTCTAAACCAAGGGATTTGTGGTCAAAGGTAGTATTGGAAATTCACATAAGTTAGTAAGGGGTATAATGGATCTAATGCTCCTAATCATATAAGTCTATGTGGAAGAGAAATCACACTTCATTCATAAACTTCATTTTATCTCCTTCTCCCCCAGCCCATTTCCCTTGCTTCTCATATCTTCTCCAGGTCTTTTCCTCATTATCCTTCTTCCACACTCGAAATGGAGAGTAAAGGATGGAATAGTCTTGCATACAAGTTAGTATTGCTTGATTAAGGTAAAGTTATCACTAAACACAAATTCTTTGGGTAATTGATGATTATTGGTTGAGCTAGCAAAAATATTAGAAGCCAAACATGTATGATCAAGGGGAATGGAAGATGAAGAAGGCGTTTTCTTGGCTTAAAAGGGGATATGAAAATGGAACAGTTATGTGGAGCTTGAAGACAACCTTCTGTATGCTAGAAGAGGAGCAAAGATCAACATCATCGTCATCATCTCCATTTACAAGGTGGATTTCCTCTCTTTTAAGCTATGATCACAATTTATGGCTCTAGGTGAAATTTGTATGTGTTTGTAGCCTTCTTAAATTGTTGATGATAACATGATAGAATTCTAGATATTTTGACTTTATGAGTTGAGGAAATGGTGTAATTCCATATGTTCATTGAATTTTCTTTGTTCTAAGCGCCCTCTTTAAGGTAGTTAATGATCCTTAACATGGGATGATTGTATACATGATTCCTATTACAAATGAAGGTAGAAAATGTCATACAAGTTTGAGGTGCGTAGGTTAAGAAAACCCTTAAGCACTAAGTATACTTAGGTAATTGCCTTGACTTGCCTAGTAAGATAAATATTTTAAGTATAGTTGATATGAGAGTTTTACCTACACTATAGTTGACATAGTATTGGATGGAGATGAAAATGGAGTAACATTCGTAAGATGACATCCGGTATATCGAGGTGAATGCAAGAAGATGTCTCGTGCGAATGTGGATTACAATCTCTGGCATGTATTGTATTCCATTGATCCAATTTAAGGGTATGTGATTATCATGGAAACTTACTAAATGATATGAGATTTATCTGAGTAACTTAACTAAAGGATATGTGATGTATTCCGATGATCCCCGATAGAGGAATATGTGATTATTCTGATATTCCTAAATGATGGATATTAAACTATTCATGGGAGGATATGGATCTTATCCCAATGGTGTGATCATGTTGATATGATTTTATTCCATGATACTTAGTCACATTCTATGGCCTACGAGTTAAAGGGGATAATTGCACTTCCAATTCTATACTCAATTATAGGGGACAATGTATGGTTTAGACCGTATAAGTTGTAGTAGGATAGACAATCCAGACACTATGCTTATGGTAGGGACCCTGGGGGGTTGTGACCCATGAGGGTTACCTATGAGTTATATGGGTGAATGGCCTTTCTTTAGATTCTATAGAGGATGGGTGAGTCACGATACATAATGTTGGATGGTTCACTTGGATAACACGACCTAAAAGTTGGACTCTTGTGAGGGTGTTTTAGGACTTATGTAGTGCCACAACATCTATATATACCTTAGATATCTACTTTATTCTAGTAATCAAGGTTGAGTATGCGAGTTACCCTGATGAATTATACAAGATATACCTTGAACCGGATAGAGGGGTAGTGAATGATTTTGTGGTTTAAATTAGGAACCCAGTGAAATTAGTATCTCACCCCCAAATTTTTCCCGATAGGTCGACACTTGGATTGGAATTGACAACCTAGGACTTCGCACTTAAGACCCAATGAAATGAAGCATACTTCCGTTGCACTGAAGATTTATGCATAATGGATGATGTATCAGCTAGACTTGTTGAATTTGTAAAAAAATTATTTGGTGCAATATACATTGATGTATCATGTACCAAAGTTCATGCTATAATTATTATTCTTGACGTGTAGTTACAGTGTTACAACCTAATTCGAAGGGTAATGCATATGGTTTTAAAGTGTTCTATGTGCAATCAAAATGTGAAAACTGTAGACCACTTATTTCTTATATGCAGACACACCTTACTTTTCTAGCATTAGATGAAGCGATTGTTTGACATGAACATTCATAAAACTAGTTACAAAAGATTATTCAAACTTGCTAGTAGAAGTTTGAGCTCTCAAATTCAGAATCTGATCATGACTCTTATCATAATATTTCTTTGGAAAACTTTAGATACAAAAATGATATCATGTTTCAAAATAGTAAAATTGACTTTGATTGATACATTTTTCATGTTAAGCAATTGGTATTTATGGCATCTACTTCTTTCAAGGGGAACATGTATTCTTTAATTCACGAGTTTATAATTATTAAATACTTTGACATCAAATGTTGACCTCCTTATGCACCTAGAATCATACTAGTTAATTGGTGTTTTCCTAATTATAGTTAGATTAAATGCAATATAGATGGAGTTTCAAGATGAAATTATGAAATATCAACTTGTGGTGACATATTTAAGGTTAATTTATGATCATTCTTGGGAGCTTTCTCAATTAAGATTGAAGTTTGCACCTCCTTTCAAGTTGAATTGCGTGAAATCATGTTTGCTATCGAATATGCTAATAGGAAGAATTGGAGAAATTTTTGTCTTGAAACTAACTCAATGTTGATCATTTGTGTATTTCTTAACGGGAACATTGTCCTTTGACCTCTTTTAATTAAATGAAAAAGTACTTTACACATTATACATTCCTTTAGATTCAAAATATTTCACGTTTTCAAAAAGAAAAATGCATCTTTGGATAGATTAAAGAATACTTTTTTTTTTATTTTGACACTTTTTATTTGTGTCTTTGATTTTTTTTTAAATAGATTGGATATGTTGATTTTCTGATGGATTAAATTTGGTTAAAAGCTTCAAATGAAAATTTTGTTTGGATAGTTATTCTTAAAATGTGATTTTAGGTATTTCATCTATTTATGAGGGAAAATTTTGGATATCAAAATTTCAAAAAAATCACTTAATTTTGATGCTATTTCAAATAGATTTTCATAAAAATCATTTTTAAAATACAACTTTTTGAAAAAATAGCGATTTTGACTAAGTTTTGATCTTCAATAATGTATATTATGTTATAGGAAGTCAAAATTATTGTTTCATTTTAGAAAAAACGAATATAAAAAAATTTATAATATTTTCAAAAACGGTTTTGAAAAATCTATTTTAAAAAATACAAAGAAAAAAATCCATTTTTTTAAAGCTGAAACAAACAGGATATCCTCAACCTTTTTAATTTACCTCTATTAAAAAAAACATTCTAAAATTCTAAATAAAATTCAAAGGGAAATGACTACATCCATTTGGAGATAGAAATTTCTTACTTCTAAAGGTGGGTTTAGTAGATACGGCTAATCTTGAGTTAACAATTCATTTTTGTTCAGATTTCATTAGATGAAGATCACAATCAAATTATTCCTTATTGAAATGTGAGATTTTCTAGTTATAGTGAATACTATAAAGCAATTTCTATTTTCTATATGACAACTTAAAAAGTTAATGTGGCTTTTAAAAGTGAGGCAAATGGGATGTTAAATGAAAACATAAAATTTGAAGCTTATCAAAAGACAAGTTTAAACAGGTAATATTTGTTTAATTACTAAGCAAAAATTAAGAAGTTATGATAGTGAAGGAAAACAATTAATAAAAATGGTGAATTCAAAAGTTATGAGAGGAGAATATTTCAATAATTCAAACCCACTGATAGCAGCACCATGTTTCAGATTTAAAAAATAATAATAGTAGTAGATTATAATAAAGAAGTTACAACAGTGTGATGTTCCTCAAAACGATCCTTTGAGAGTTGAAAAATCAAGAATACAATCATTCTAAATTGTTTGATCAGACATGAAACAAAAGAAAAATAATAAACCACCATAAATGCTTAGGTTCAGGAATTCCCATAAGCTATTTTTGAGGTACACTGTTCTGTTGAATCATCATTTCAGTATCAACAAGAAAACAACAAACATGGTGCTATATTGCTATCCACTACAGAACACAGCAGTTTACATTCAAACAACAAGCAGAACTACCTCAGCAAGACAAAGACCATCAGAACCACCAATCCATGTGAAATTGCCTACTTCAAATACTGTAACACAAATTACCAGCCAATATGCTAAAACATATGAAGAAAACGAGGTAAAATTGTCTCCGGCACTCGGTGTAACGCAATCAGCTGTCTGGGATTCTCAACTGCACCACTTCAGATGGTGGTCTTAGTGTGCAAACCATTTCTCTTGTTTTTCCAAAGTATACCTGTAATACACAATAATATACAGATTGTTAAAGATCAAGTGCATTTCCTTCTAGTTTGAAATGTCATAGTTATGAAGGAACTAATTACTAAATTTGACAACTCTCCTATAGAAATGTGAATCCTATAATCAAGAAGTACCTGATCAAGTGAGTTCCTCAGCTTACTCTCCATTTCTTCAATCATCCTTCCCATGTTACAAAGATGTCCATCAGCAACTGATAGCTTCATACTCATCTAATATATCACGGAAATATTATTTAGAATTTTTTCAAAAAAAAAAACTAACCATACTTAAACTGGTCAAATAAAATTATACACACTTTGACAAAGTCGAAAACCTGTCGGAAAATCTCAAATGCACAGAAACTTGATTAATGCTTGGAAGTTAGCGCATAATTATGAGTATTAAGGAATAAGGAGTGTATATATCAATAGTTAGAAAGCCTCTGGATAGCCTATTATTTAGGATTTAATAAACATTTTTATTTGGTTGAACAAAATTCAAAGCAAATTGAAGTTTTAAGGCTGACCAGTGTTTAGAGGCACTTATTACTTGAATGACCAACTTATACCAAAATTTCCAGTTACACGCTTATGGGGCTTACACAACAGCACTATTGAAGAGTCTTACAAAAATGGTTTGTAAGATGAAGTGTCATTCTTTATAAACTCATTTTAGTCTGTCTTTATTCTCTGTGACTTGAGATTTTTTTCTAATACATCCCCTCATGCCTGGACCCGGAGCGTAAATATAAATGGTGAATGGCTCAGAACCTGACTCTGGTACCATGTTAGATTTATGTAATTCTCAGCTATGAGAACGTAGATTGAGAAACAGAAAGATTCTTACTGAATACTATTGATTCTAGAATTCAATTGCAATTATGAGGGGGAAGGGTTCTAATATAGGCCTAGACTTCACTTGTTATTGTAAGGAGTAAAGTTAGCCTAGAGTTAGATACAGACGGACTTCAACTAAGTAAAGTTAGTTGAGTCTTTCTTCTAATAGTATAATAATAAATGTGGATTCGTCAAACAACCACCATATGATTTATTCAATGAAGTTGCATTGTTCAAGATGCACCGTCTTGAGAAAGAAAATCAAACTTAGCATAAAATTGCTAATCTAAGTTTCAAGATTCGAGAATTCTCAAAGAAAGCACCTGGCGTCTAATTGATCCAGACAAACTGAAGGTTCCCGATGACTCGTTGCTTGTAGTCAAAGTCAACATAACTGTACTGGTTAACCGATAATTGGTGTTTTCTTCTTCTTCTGGTCCAACCTAATTTAAGATTAAGGAGCAGGATAAGAACTTTTGAAATCAATGCAAGAAAAGAAGCTAAAAAACTAGAACTAAAGTGTGTTATGGTTTTCCAGTTGATTAAAGATCATTATGCTGCTACTTTAATCAATGTTTGGTCTTAATAACAAAGGCGTTTTACCTCTATAACATGTATGGCATCCCATGCTCCTTCCTCTAAATATCCCCTACGACCTTGCCCTGCCTTTGAGCCATCTTTAATCATGAAATTTGAAACAATCCCATGATTAGAGAAAAAGTAAAAAATATGAGAAGTAGTATCAATTATAGTATACATACTGAAAAAGCAAGTTTACCTTTCTTTATCAAAAAGCAAGCTACAAAACCTTCATTTTCATCTTCCCACATATAAACTGATGAAATGCCGCCTTCATAATACCTATGACATTATTCATTAATGGTTACATATGATCTTAATTAGATAGCTAATAACTACATTCATTTAGATAGCTAGAAGAAAACAAAGGATGGTCATTCATCAAGTAATTTTCTTTGAAAGAAAACAAATTCGACAATAAGGTACTAGGTAGAAAGGTGCCCTTGCTAGACATCTAAAACAGCACATAAGCAAAGCTCAAAAGATAAAGTAAGTAAAGAACCTCACTGGTCACGATATATAGCAAATATCTCATTTGCTTCAATTTCAAGCTTTCTCAACTCTGAAGAAGGAAGCGATCCATCTTCTAATGAAGGGTGGTATTTATTCGACCATGGTGATCTGCAGAAAGATACAATAATATAATAAGTTAACGTTGTATTTCCTTTAATACTAAAATAAATTACAATATGGAAATAAATGGGACAGTCGTAAGAAATAAATAATGGATTTTTCCGTAAGGTACTCGAAGGAGAGGCCCAGTGGTATGGGTTAGGACATCGAAAGAGTATTACATATAAGTCCAAGATTCGATCCCTAAGATAAGAATCAACCATAATTTCTACTATAAAGAGCTAACTCAATTCACAAAGAATGATATTTCCAATCTTATCTTGTGTAATTACTCATCTTTCGTGATATTCTTATTTTTGCCTCTACAACACCGAGTCTACTTTCTTGGCTTTTACTACCCAATATTTTGTTTCATACAACAAGGTAGCTTGCAGTTCTTATAAGACAACAACAACCAAGTCTTGTCCCACTAAGATGGGTTGGCTACATGGATCAAATCAAATGACGCCATAATGTTCTATCAAATATCATATTTCTATCCAACTCATTAATCTCGAGATCTTTCTTAATAGTTTCTCTTATAGTTTTTCTAAGTCTCCCTTTATCTCTAACAGTTTGTCTACCTACCCTTCACCTGATCTACTCTCCTTACTACATAACCCAGATGTCTTTTTTCATTACTTTGATCTATTAGTCTTTAAAGCATACATACAAATTCCATCAACTGACCACCCCAATAAAAATCAAATCAATTTCATGTAATAAAAATCTCTCCCCTTAAAACATGCTAAATCCAAAAACTTCCTAGTATAACTAGCAATTTATTTAACACACATCAGTATTATAAAGTTTAAAACTGTACCAATCATAGTTAGATAGAGAAACATGACTAACCTGTAAGAGTCAGCATCTCTGTTATATTCACACAATATGAACTCCTTCCCACAGTCCACATCGCACAAAACCTGTTTTGTCACCAACAATTTCTCACAAATAAATAAAAAAAAAATTGATAAATTTTTTTTTTAAATTAACCCCATTCAACCCTAATTTCTACATTTTTATACACCAATTTCTGAGCAGCGAAAAAGAGCAATTGAAACGATGTAAAGGAAAAATGTAGAGATTGAAAGACCTGGAGTGGTTGATCGACTTGAGAGAGGAGATCGGAAGAGTGGTTGGGCATGAGACTGAGAAGCGCAGAGAGAGCAGTTTCGGTGTGTTTGGGTGGAATCCTCCGCATCAGTCCCATCGCAGCTTCCATTTCTTTCTTTCTTTCTTTCTCTCTCTATTTTTTCTTCCAATTCAAACAATTCAGAGAGAGAAACTGTTTGAAGAGATTTTTGTTTGGCTTTCTTCTATTGGCCTTTTATCCGAATTTCCCTCCACCTTCTATCTCTCATAAATAATCATCTTGATAATTTATTTCTTTATTTATTATTGGTCAAACAATAAAATACAAAATTTATTTATTTTTTGATGCAAAATATTTATTTTTGACTTCTTTAGTGATGTCTTTATTATAACTCTCTTTTTTTAAGAGATTTCTTTATTGTAACTCTTTAATAATGTCCGTGTACTTATTTACTAGATATCACTTTATAAGATTGTTTTAATTTCTTAACGAGTGTCTTAGAGATATTCGTTAGTATTTTTCTAAAATAAAAGATACGTTTAATGTATAAATAAAATCTTTGTTTCGGTGTAAGCTATTTTTCTATCATTTTTATCTTAATAAATATTGTGTATTGTGTAATTTATATGATAACTTTCATTAAAATCACTTTTAACTTCCATGTAACTTCCTACATAACTTTTTGCTATTAACTTTCACATGTTGTGTTTTTCTAAAATTAAATTTAAATAAAAATTATTGCTTATATTTTCACGGATGCGCAATAAAAAGCGGATAGACGGGCACGTGCCCGTATGAATTATAATTATAAAATGGATCATGTATGAGAGAAAGAAATAGCATAAAAAGGAGTGAGATGAATATATCAAAACTCTCGGGCAAAGGGATAAAGTCAAAAATTTTAATATATCCATGAATAAAAAAAAAGATTAAAGAGAAGACACCAACTGGATTAACGTCTCCTATATTTTTTAATTTTTTTTCAATTATATGCAAATTTCTTTTGCAGATTTGATGTTACTTGCGAATAGACAAAAAATTAAAAAAAATTGCAGGTAGCTGAAAAAAATATTCTAATCAAAGACTGTTATAATCATCCCTTTTATATAAGTATAAGTCAAAGTCACACCCAAATATGATTCAACACATACATGAAAATTCCACATCAACCTCATATTAAATTGAGCGTTTGATTGCTAATCTTTTTACCGGTACCTTCTTTGATCATCAAAGAACAGTCACCACCACACCAAAGACCTTTCCACGGGGGTCGAACAGTCACCACCATACCAAAGACCTCTCCACGAGGGTCGTTATTAACTTGTCTTCAATTATCTATTCCACTATAAAATATGTTAGGTGAACATCATTATGTTTTTAGGTATACAATGTATGGTGATGGAAAATATGTTCAAGATATATTTTAGGCGCTTCTAGAATCTATTAACTTGATTAACATATTTTATATGGTATTGTTAATGAATTCGACGTATACGACCAACAAATACAAACTACCTTTACTTGAATTTGTTGGTGTTACTTCTACAGAGATGACATATTCAATTGCCTTTATTTTTATGGGATGGGCAAAGGAGGATAATGTTCTTTAACTCTAAAGATGTGTACAATTTGTCAAAGGACCCAAATAGTACATGTGATCACATAAAAATGTTAATTTACTTGAATATTACCTGAAGGAGACACTTGTTTCCTACTAACTATTTAGTTTTGAAATTACACGCTTCGTCTAGTCATGCGTACAAGTAAACTAGAGATGCAACTCTCTATTTGTACTAATGAATACTTTGTATATCTAAGAAGTATTTCATATATACAACATCAATGTACGTTGCACTCTTACCCACAAAAATTAATGTCCCAGCCAAGTATAAAAATTTATGGCATACAATATATGATACTCTCAAAGTGATTCATCATCATGATAAGTAACATCTCCACTCAAATGGTTGGTGTACATCCTCTCCAACCATCTGAATCATAAATGTCATCATCGTGTCTGAGTAATCTCAGATTAGGCCTTGTTAAGATAAACTCTTAAGTGTCCAACCATTAAGTCGAATGCTTCAAACATTTGAATCATAGAGTGATCCTGTAGTTGGTCTTTGATACGCAAATCAAGTAGACAAGAAACATTATCGAGGGCGAGGTTCATCTCACTAATGGAAGATAAAAGAACAATGTCCCTGAATGTCATCTCTCAGTAAACACTAACAACAATTTACGGTCTATACATGTGTAACAAAGTCTATATATAAAGTTAATAAATTATAATTAAATTAAATATTTACCTCTATGTCTCATATGCGAGGAGCAACAAGAACTATATAAAGTAGAAATAATGATGTGTTTGATGGGCTCTAACATATCCTTCTGGTGTGGGAGACAAAGCAGGAGCAAGTACATATGGTTGACTAAGAGCACAAGATGTTCCCTGAGATCGAGAAACATGAATCTAAGATAAAGGTCCCGGATCATGTTCGGATCCTTCAGTGCCAGACGTTTGTTCTTCCTCAAACCGTGTAAGCTAGGCCCGAGACGAGTGAAATTTCTCTCTATGCACGGATGTATGTTTGGATACTATATTGTGCCTTAATAGTTCTTGTCCATCCACCGTTTTTTTATCATTTTAAACAATGTAAAACTAATTGGTTAAGAATTAGAAAAATTGTTTAAACTAAGATAACTAATTCATATTTAAAATTAAGGGACCGATAGTAAGTGTCAAAATAAACATGCAAAATGAGAAACATACAAAATGAGTAAGTGCCTCATTAGTAAGTTCCACAAATTAACATGTCAAATGAAAAAAGCTTTTAGATTAGGGATGACAGGCAGACCCAAATCTACGGGGCCCACCCGCACTTGAACAGAATCAAACGGATGAAAACTCGAGTTGACTGGATTCGGGTGCCAGGTTAGGATTACTCAAAACCGGATCCGAAATTTCACCCGCTTAAACATTAAATTACATAAATACCCATAATACTATGTCGTCTCTACTGACACCTATATCTCACTTTTCTATTTTCCTTCTCCTCCTTGTTTTCATTCTTCCTCACACAGTAACGACAACTCAAGAATCTTCCCTTCTTAAGATTCTTCACAACCATGGCCTCCCAGCAAAACTCTTCCCTCAAAGTGTTAAATCATTCGAGTTAGACCAAATGGGTTCATGTTAACTCTTCAATGTTGTTGTTGTATTTTTTGTATTTTTGCTGCGGGTTTGGGTGGAAAAACTCAAACCCAGCAGGTGTGAGCGTGAGTGTTATTTTGCCACTCGGAGAACCTTTAGGTTTGGGTTCGAATTTTGGTGGTGATTTCCAGTACGAATTTGGGTAGTGTGAAACCCGAACCCGACATGTTGGCATCCCTATTTTAGAGTGCAATCTTCGTAGCTCTTGAAGGATCAATCCAAAGGGTCGTCCAGAAAGGTACTTTCTAGATGCATGTTGACAATGACCTTTAATATGAAGTTTTCAAGATCATATTAAACTATGTTATTGACAAATACATTATACAATTTAGACATATTAATAGTTTATTTGATGACTTGTAAGAAGTTGTAAGTCTTAGAAAAAATATTTTCAGGAATGTGACAATGAAAATTCAATATTCCCATGTTTGATTCAAGTTTAAAAGAATTATTCCAAAGAACTTTTTATTTCAAGGAATCTTATTTACACATGATTCTTTTATTTTTATTCCAAGACTTAAAGGGTGAGAATATAACATTCCCATGAGAATAACACCAACCAACTATAACTTCCCACTACTAATCACATTTATGTTTATTTTTATTTTTTTTGTAATTTTAAATTAAACAAATTTATAATTATTCATAAAAACCCTTAATTTATACCAAACACATAAAGAAAAAATAATAATCCTAAGAATAATAATCACGGGAATACTATTCTAAAGGAACATAATTTGCATTCTTTAAACAAACACACCTTTAGAACTTGATTTAGATAACAAATTAGAGTCTTTAGATTTTAAATTTTTTGTGATTTTTTAAATATGAAATGAAAATTTAAAAGAGAAAGAGTGAGTCGTAACTATATTGATCCATTCCAAAAGGATGCTTTAAGAATACGTTGTAAAATAAAGTTAAATGCCTAAAAAATATTTTTTTTAAAGTCTCTAATGAATATACAGGATGAATTGAAATTTTTCAATAATAATACATTTATCGGCTTATTATTTTATTTTGAATTCATCATTTTATTTTGAATTCACACATTTGTCCAGTATTTATAATATGACATTTTATGACTAAATTCTGCCCAAACATTTTTTCCGTTATCTTTTCGCTTGACAAGTGGAAAACTTTGTTTGATAAAAGTGATGTTAATTTGCTAAAAATATGATTGGGTATTAAAAATGGAAACTATGAACATGACTCACATAGTGAGCAATTCTTGCATGGACACGGACCTAAATTTATATATTTAGGCCCAACCAATAAAAAGAGAGAATTTAAATTTATTTAAAATTTAATTTCGTTTTTAATTGCCAACATGGAGGGTGGTTGTGATAATGGAGGAGAGAGATAATTTTAGTTTTATTATTTAATTAATAAAAAAATATGATTGGTTGTGTGTAAATTCAGATGTTATAGCTGTGTCCATCTAAGTATTTACTCTGTAGAACATTGGATTCCTAAATCAACGAAGACTAAACAGATTTTTTATATAACCAAATTTAAAATTACATGATTAAATGATGACTCGAGTCTTTTTCAAAAGATAGATTTCACTTTTTAAAACTAATAAATGCTAAAATAAGAAACTTAAACATCTGCAATGCATATACTTTTCATGGTTCGTAAACATAGTAATGATTTTCTTTGGTTAGATTATCTGCCACATGATCCTGAATAAAACATGTTCTTGTCTTGAGTGTTCTTAACATAATTGTGTTCGTCTCTCTCCTCTTCAACAATCACTTTTTCACCGCAAAAGTTGTTCTTCAACTTCTCCAGCTGGAATGAAGTTATCATCTTATGTGACCACTTATTCAGCGTTGTTAACTTTCCTCAAAGTGTTGTATCATCAAACTTATGTATTTCAATAGTGTTAGCCAAAATATATAATTATCATTCACCAAAAAATAGATGTATTATATAATTATTGTTCTTCGAATACCAAACTTAAACTTTTGGGTGGACATGGGTTCCACTAACCAATCATTCTTCATACTAATTGATTATATTTTTGGCATGAAGAAGAATAGTTAGGTAACCCTGCCTATCCACAGACATGATAACAAGCATAGAACCAACCATTATTAACCCACCATCACAGAGAAAAAGGTTTGAGTTGTTTATGTGATTCTACTTTTTTCCACATGCTGATTGCTTGGTTAGGAGGAGTTAGTTTAAAGGGACACCCCATGTTGGAGGCATGGACAAACAGAGTACTGTATTGAGCAATTGCTTTTGTCTGTTTTAAAATAGTGACTCCATCAAAATTGAACTCTAGAAAATATTAAAATAAAAAGCTACCCTTGAATAATACAACCTCCATAAAAGGACTAAATAATGGAGATAACCAGTGAAACAAACCATCATGTGCATGAGCTGAGTTTGGCGCGCCGTTCTTCGTAAGATGCTGGATTCAATTTAACAAGAATAAGAAGCCGGTCAGTAAAATAATGAAGGATACTAGGACCAGGAAGCATAATATCAGGTTTTAAAATGTTTCAGGTGTCAGAACTCACGCTCAGTTGGTCGCGACAAGAGAGGTATATGGGAGCCTTTCTTCTTGGATCCTGGACTTGGTGGAAAGCTTTGATCTGAGCAAGGAACTGCTATCAATACAATAGATCACTAAAACTAAATTAAGCAATATGATTGGAAATTAATTGAGTTAACCGTGTTTTGCAGCACTGTGCAGTTGAGGCACGCAATTTAGAATAGCTTCGCGAAAGATTGCAGTTTCAAGCTGGTAAGTTTGGCATTCATTAATCAGGTGTGCACGTAGTGCCTTTCCTGAGTCTAGGTATGCAATCACATAAATAAATTCAAGTTATCAAACTTCTCCATGTAAATACCACAATAGGCATAGAAAGAAAATTAGACAGCATCTTTGAAATTTTACAAATCAGACATACCTGGTGAACACATAAACTTGAGATTTTCAAATTCACAGGATTGAAGAACCAAAGGAGCTTCTGAAGCCATGACGTATTGAGGTTTCCTGGGAATCCTGTTAGTGTCCAGAAGTATGTCAATCACCTAGAAATTTTAGTATAAAACGCATTAATGGATTAACTCGACCTACAGAATAACAAATCAATATATAGAGATGAACTGATTTAGGATTTAATCTCACAGCATGGTGCTAAAATGAAATAGAAAATAAAAGGAAAATAAATAAGAGGCTATGCAACATACTCATAGGCAAGAAGAAAATACAATCTTTCAACATTTAAAAGGATCTTTCCCTAAGTGTGGGATTTGTTAAAACACACAAACAGAGAAATATGAATGCAAGTTGGAAATACTTTCAACAGAAAAGGACTCTTCCTATGGTTATCTGAAAAAACTGAAGTGTCTGACTGCAGTTAATTAAAACGAGTAACAACACATCAATTACAACAGTAAGATTCAAGACGATAAAATGTAATATGTTCTACAATAGTAACAATAATTAACATGTTGCAGCAAACAGGAAACACAGCCACTCAGTGAGAGTTACCACTATAAGGCCAGCAAAACACCTATTATTGTTATTATTATTTACTTTTTAGGTATAATAGCCTAGTGGCTGAAATTTCACCTCTTAAAAGGTGAATATGTGAGATGTCGCGGATTCGAACTCGCGCCCCTGCAGTTGGATGCCAACTGAGTTGGCATAACGGGACCAAAACACCTATTATTTATCTTGAATAATCTTAACATCAGTTTCCGAATAATGCACCCCGTTTTCACAGTCCAGAAGACAGTATCTATGGCACACTCTTACCGTGGAAGAATGAATTTACAAGGCAACACAGCAGATAAACAAATTTTTAAAATGATTATATGATGGTGTTAGAAAGATACGCACATCTGGAGATTCAAAACCTTGGCCAACCAAGAAAAGAACAGCAACCATGCAGCGAACCTGATGCCATAGAAAAGCCCTGCCTCTGAATTTAATTACCCAGAGTTGATTACCATCATAACTGCAGGAAAATGGATAGCATGTTCAGATTTTAAGCCTAAAAGCTACCAAACAGCAAATTGAATTTTTTTCATCAGGCAGATTCAGTTATTCAAATAATTTAACAAACAAATCTAAATTCTGAAATGAAACAAGTGGGGAGAGTTTCATTTTTCTAGGCATCTTAGATTGAAGACTCAAATGTTAAGCATGCATGCAGCTATTACCTGAAACATATGAAGTACAGACAATGAGTATATTCATCCTAACCTATTGAGAATTATTTTTCATTCAAACTTAATAACCTCATTTTTTAGCTGTTTTGTCAAAAGAAATCTTGTGTATGTCTTCCACCTTTATATTGTCATTGACTCATTACATTTGTCTCTCTTCTGCAGGAATTTTTATTTGTTTTTTGTTTAGTTTTTACTTGTTGTGCAGAAACAATGGAAAAAGATCATCCAAATATTTCAAGCACCAAAGAAAGATCACCATTTGTTAGCTATAACAACTGGACCTGAGTTCAGGCCAACAGCATTTGGTTCCTTTGAGCCCCATGAGGATGAAGTAGAATCAGAAATCATACCCAAGCATTGTAAAACTAAAAAATATCAAGTATCACGCGCCTAGGGCATATACAGAAATCAATCAATCTTAACCTCAGAGAGTACAAGGTGTCTAGAACATTGTTATAAGCTACTGCAGACTAATTTCAAGTGTTGGCTTCCAACATGATTTTGCTACCAACTATGCACTCAGCAAAACACGCATATATGGGTAAGAAAAATTGTCTACCAATCTTAACCTCACATCTGTTGGAGAAATCTCAAACATTGAGATGCACCGCATGTAGGTGTGCACATTTGCTGCATCCATTTTACAGAAGTTTCTAAAGTCGTGTTCTCCTAAAAGTTTTGTTCCAGCAGTCTTCATAGCCTAGTGGGACACCAACCAATGAGAAGTATTACAATCCACAGGCATCTTAAATCTTTGACAACATTTGAAATAGAGAAGAGAAGAAAGACAAATCAAGGTTCAAGAATTCATAGAAACTGTAACGGAAAATGATTTTCCTACCAGGATATTCAAGTTTTCGTTCCAAAAAAAATATTTATACTCCCTGCTTAAACAGCTGAACCTGTGTTGGTAAAGCAAATGAGAAACAAGTAAACAAAATAGAATAATTTACGATATCCAACTTCATTTCATTAATTAAAAAATTAATTTAATTTATTACAAGATGTTGAGATATTGTTTTTATTATTAGTATCTATTGTTTTTATTAGCAGTATCCATTAGGATATTATTGTATCTAAAGTCATCTCCTCACTTTATGTTAGTGCCTGTAAATATTAATCATTAAATTACATTTCTATGAATGTCTAAATTAATTTTGTTTTCATGATCATTAAGATAATATGTTAATAGTATCATATGCCCTGAAGATATGTTTACGATAATATGTTAATAGTATCATATGCCCTGAAGATATATTTATAAGTAGGGACCCCTCACCTTACAAGTCGATTTTGTAAGTATTAAAATTTAGCCTAACTCATCTTTATAAAATCAGCTTGTAAGGTGAAGGTTGTCACTCTATATAAACTATTTTCAAACTCTACGTCTAACTAATGTGAGACTTTAGGATCTTCCTAACACACTCCCTTACGCCCAACATTCTTTTGGGCTTGGTGCGTGGATATTAACGGTGGGGGACCCATGGTCCGATTGATAGGCTCTGATACCATATTAGAATTTTGACCTAACTCATCCTTACAAAACCGGCTTGTAAAGTGAGGGGTGCCATTCTATATAAACTATTTTCAAGTTCTATGTCTAGTCTAGCTAATGTGGGGCTTTAGTATCTTCCTAACAATAAGGTTGAGTTAAACCTAAAAATTCATTGGACCACCTCCTATCAGGTTTCAGCTATCGGACCACCCATCATTTATATCTACGCACCATGCCCAATGGTGCTGGGCATAAGGAAGGTGTTAAGAGTCTCACATCGGATAATATATGGCATGAACATATGTTTATAAATGGGGGAGAAATTCTTCCCAACAAGTTTGTTTTGTAAGGTTGAGTTAGGCCCAACACAAATTCTAAAGACAATATAATATGATTGAATAGTTGAATTAGTTAGCTTCACATTCCACACAAAATTATTGAAAGTATGATTATTTCATTATTGACACTTGGTGTCAAATGACTCTCCCTCCCTCTCTTTCCATCCACACGCACAATCTTTTTCTAATATGATAGTTCTCAATCACTAAAAGGACCTTCGTCTATACTTGATAAAACATCCAAAACTAATTGTGATACCACAAGCAACAGTTGGCTACTCTCACTGTAAGAATACATGTAATATTGTGATCCCACTTGAAAAACCATATCAGTCAGCATATATACACATTAATATACTTGAGCATATATGTTCTGGTTAGGTTGTTTAAAATTTATGAGGGAAAAAGCTTAGATCTTGAGCAGTGACCCATTGCAGCCAAAAGCATTTTTTACATATCCTTGTCAAGATCCAGTGTTGCCCCGTGCTTCCCTACCACTGTGTAGGAAACTGGGAAAGTATTAAGTATTTCCCTTATCTAGTGTTGCCCGTTACCATCAGTCTTCTCTATATAATTTGATCGACATATTAGAAAGTAAAGCTTTAAAGAATGGATACAGACCTTGCATGGAAATCAACAGGAACAGGACACCAGCCCAGAACTCGAATGTCATTTGGAAGCTCTCGATTTATTACCCTCACATAATCAAGCTCCCCTTCTATGCAAAACATGGCAGGATTTAAGAAAAGGAAGAAATAAAATATGCATCATGTTCCACCCAAATAAATGTAAATGATATTAAGGACATAGTAAAAGTCACGAGCTTGGCTTTTTTATGATGATAAAATTGCAAAACAAACACTATAAAAAATTCCATTTAAATTAATAATTAGCAAAAACCATTTGATGCCACCATCATTTTGCAACAGCAATATACAACTCAATGGCCATGTCAGAGAAATCAATGCCCTATTACCTGCTTAGGCCCCAAACTAATGGAAATAAATCTACCTAGCAAGTAATCCTTTTGATATCTACATGAGGTAGTCGATGTCGTTATCGTAGTATTCCACAACTGATATTACAACATACCTTATAAATGAAGGTAGAATTTGTTAACCCAAAAAGGATGAATATTTATCACTGAGAAACCACTTTTACAGCCTCAAAAGTCAAAACATAAAATTTTAAGTATACCTCAAGCATGATGCTTTTAAAGTAATACAAATATGACTTGGATTATGTAAATTTTGGGGAGAAAATTAGGAAATGATGGTTCAGAGCAAGTTTATTTGTCTATTAAGGGTTTCTACCTCTGGTCCAGCAAAACTCATTAATAGTCCTTGTTTGTAAATAAAGAAGAAAGAAGATCCCAAATAGTACTTCTCTGGTCCAAAAGTCATTGTTACCTTCATTTTCTGGTCTTCATCTCTGGCTGTTGCTAGCTGGTTACTCAGTTTTTGATGAAATTGGGTCATCCTCAAAGCACATACTGCGAGAATAGGTTACACTCAAAAGACATGCTACTCTCTTCATGGTTTCCGGAAAAATCATCTCATAGATCAACTGCCATTGATGTTCATGCTTCCACGGCCATCATATCTCAATCTGGTAACAATAAATCTTTTTGGATAATTGATTCAAGTGTCTTTGATCATATTGCTAATAATCGTTCCCTTATTTTCTTTCATATCCTTTCCCAAACTTCCTCACTTCATAACTCTTGCAGATGGTTCTAACTTCTAAATTCACCGCCAAAGGAATCTGTCATGTTTCAATCACTCCTATAAACTTAAAATTTGTTTTGTTTATGCATGGTTGCCTTTTTAATTTGATCTCCCTTAGCCAACTTGCTCGCCCTCAAAACTCTTCGGTAACCTTTTATGCTAGTTCGTTTATTATATAGGAACATGGTACAGATCTGATGTAGGAATACCTCGTGTACTATTTTACAAATGTATCAAATACAAAGTGTATTTTTTATAGGAATTTTTCTCCATCAACATAATTATATATTGAATACTTGATTTCTTTGGTGGGTCTAACTTCAGTCACTCTAGTGGATACTTCTCCTGAGGTTAATATTAAATATTAGGGTTAATAGTAGTTCACCCCCTGTAATGTTAGCGATTTTTGCTTTTCCCCCCTCCCTACCTTTTGGCAACGGTTCTTTCAAAAAAAACGTTGTCAAAACCTGTCTTTGGCAGCGGTGGGGGGTAAACCGAAACACGCTCATATTACAGGGGGTAAACTACTATTAACCCTAAATATTATTGTGATGAGGGTGATTTGTTGTCTATTCCTCTATCATACCGGCAACAAGTGAGTTAATCTATGCACACTCCTTGCCATCTTCACTTGGTTGCAGTATGTCGCATCATTCACTACTTGAAAGACACATTTACCCGTGGCCCATTTTTCCCTACCGGTTGTCCCGACACACGGAGAGCAGTTACTGCTTGGTGCGTGTTTCTTGGTTCTTCGTTGATTTTTTGTGGAAGAGTGAAAACCAATCTCGTGTCTTGAAGTCTTCAACAGAATCTGAGTATCAAGCTATGGCTACGACATGTTCTGAAATTACACGGCTTCGGCGACTTTTGACCGACCATTGTTTTCCTTAACATACATACAACTACATCACTCTTTTGCTAAAACCAGTGCTATTCAAATTGCTACTAATCCAGCTTTTCATGAATGGACATCACTCTTTTGCTAAAACCAGTGCTATTCAAATTGCTACTAATCCAGTTTTTTATGAATGGACGGAGCATGTTGAGGTGGATTGTCATTCAATTCTGGAAGCATTGG
Organism: Vicia villosa; assembly: GCF_029867415.1. Taxonomy (NCBI): domain Eukaryota; kingdom Viridiplantae; phylum Streptophyta; class Magnoliopsida; order Fabales; family Fabaceae; genus Vicia; species Vicia villosa. Next base: position 98,499,495 of record NC_081180.1, on the reverse strand, counting down.
GCAACCATGTTATATCTCGTCCTCATCTCATGTCACATCACAACTTCAACCTCAACTTGCAAATATCTTCACTCAGATTGTACTGTTCACTTCAATTTGAGAGGGTGTCAATAAGGAATCTTCCAACTAAATCATTCCTACTTATTGAGTGATTTTGTTATTACTACAATTTATTACTTCTAAATATATGTTAAGTTATTCAAGCTTTTGGAATGAAACGCGGTGAAGCAGATCATTCAGTCTTCTATTCCCATACCCCACCAAATAAATGTGTTTACTTGATGGCCTGTGTATAAGATATAGTCATCACATGGAATGACCCGGAGAAAATTTCGCAGCTAAAGGCACACTTATGTAGCCATTTTCAAACCAGAGACTTGGGAAAGCTTATATATTTTCTTGGAATTAAAGTTGCTAAGACAAAGAACGGAATTATCATCTCATAGAGGAAGTATGTCTTAGACATACTTAAAGAGACTGGTATGTTGCACTGTAGACTAGTTGAAGTCCCATGGATCCGAATGTAAAATTACTTCGTAGTCGAGGGGAGGCCTTGTTCTAATCTAGAAAGATACCGGAGATTGGAATTGGTCGGAAAACTCATTTATCTCTTTAACAAGAACATATATTTCTTTTGCGGTTGGAGTAGTAAGTCAATTCATGCAGTGTCTGCATAATGATCATTGAGATGCAGTGACTCGAATTCTGAAGTAAATTAAATGGGCACTAGGACGGGGGCTACTTTATGAAGACAAGAGACACTCAAATAGTTGGATTTCATGATGCAGATTGGGACAGGTTCTCCTATTGATAGGCGTCCCCCTTCAAGATATTGTGTTTCTATTGGTGGAAATTGTGTCCTTTGGAAGAGCAAGAAGCAAAATGTGGTTGCAAGGTCCAGCGCATAGGTTGAATATAGAGTTATGGCTACAACCACTTGTGAACTTATCTGGCTTAAACATTTTCTTCAAGAGTTGAAGTTTGGAGATACTCAATTGATGAAAACTATATTGTGATAATCATGCAGCTCTACATATTGCCTCCAATCCGATATTCCATGAGAGAACTAAGCATATTGAAATTGATAGTCACTTTGTCCATGAGAAAGTTTTTTCTACATAAGTCACCACTGTATTTGTTACCTTAAATGATCAACTAGCAGAGTCTTCACAAAATCCCTAAGGGGACTGAGAACTCAGTAGATGTGTTCCAAGCTTGGAGCATTTGACTGATGTGCTCCGGCTTAAGAGAGAGTGTTGGAATTAATAGCAATTATTAGTATTAGAATGTTGAAATTAGTAGCAATTATAAATATTTGAAGTGTAGCAATCTAGCTAATCATGTATCTAGGAAATATCATTCATGCACCTAGGAAGTAGCATTATTATTAATCTCCTTGTACATGTAAATTGCATTTATTTCATAGTATATATAAATGATGGATGAGCTGAGAGCAAAATCTGCAAATCACTCGAGCATTTCACAAATCTCTTAATTCTCTCTCAAAGCCTCTTAATAAATACTGACCAATATATGACTAATAAAAAAACCAGGATATTGGCAAATAATATTAAATCAAAGAACACAGCGAAAAAAAGAAGCAACAAATAAAAGCTTAAGTTAATTTTTTGCTAACCAAGTCTCTCTTCAAAAACAAATTCTTCAGAACTTCCATTATTTACTCCAGATACTTTGAGCTTTGATCTTAGAAAAAGAGCTATCACCTGCTTCCAAATGTTTTCATCATCAGAACTAGTTAAATAACAAATCATATGATGCTAATAAATAACCTAACCACTTCATACAAGTAGATAACTTTCCAAAAGAAAATCCCACAAATAGATTCCAGACAGTATAAATTATTTAGGATTGCATGCCAAACTATTATTGTCTTTTGGGCTTCGTTGCTTTTTTAGATGAAAGGAAAATCTATTAGAGGAAAAGAGTGCAAGGATGCATCGTGGAGTATACATATCCTCCAAACCAACACTACAATGAAAAGATATAAGACACAGAAAAACATATCAAAACAAATTAACTATCCAGTTAATATTGTTTGCCAATATTGTCTGTATATCTTCCTAAGGAATTTCTTACAAGAAACATGTACTGAGATCTTCAAAAATCTGTGCATCAAAGATCTGTGCATCTTGTTCCAGAAAAGGCACAAAAGAATAGCATATAAGGAACACTGCTGAAAGTCTAAAACACTCATTCCCCTTTTTTCTAACCAAAGCTTGCGCTTTATCAAAATGAAAGGCTCCAAGCTCTGATGGGAACCAAACGTATACAAGTGGATCATCTACCTTTACAGTGTAGGCATAAGTCTACTTCTATTTCTAACCTACATTAAGTACCACATCACATACCTATGTGTTGATAAAACCATGTTTGGCCTATAATTTGTAATATAGCATTAGTAATAATCCTGTTGTGAACTTCTATCTAGATGAAAGATTTCAGAAGAAATTGTAGCTTTTTGTGGAATTTGGAAGAAGGATATACATGAACAGACCCCAGAAGAATCAAGAATTTAAACCATTCAAAAAATACAAGTGAACTAGGTCTAGAGGAAATAACAGATTCCTATTAAGTTACTTGCCTTTCATTCATGTTTCCGGAAAAATGAAAGTCCAAAGCAATGATGGAACCTTGCATGTGATAGAGTGGATGAGAGACGAACAAAGTCTCTTTGAAGGGAAATCCCAAATACAGAGGGAACAAATTGTAAAGACTAAACAGCCCCATTGTTAATATGTTGGGATTTCTAATGCAAGCATATATTTGAGTTCAGACGTGTGTCTGTCTCAAAAGAACTCTAGATATATTGAGTTTAAATGTATGTTTGCAATTTTTCAACAGTAAACTAAACATGTTAAATTGAGGCACTCTGCAGAAGTACCTCCTCTGGCGTTGCCATTTGCCATGAGTCTTCAGCAGTGCAATAATTATTAAAGGGGGTATATTAACACTAAAATGTTAAAAAAGGATCAACTTGTCATATCAGCATTTATAATCATGTGATGTATCAGTAATTGCTAAAATATGAACTAATACTCCCTCTATTCTTTATTAAAAGCAAATTTCGACTTTTAGATTCATTGAATAATCATTGTATTTGGTATATATATAGACCAAATACATCAATTATTTAATGAATCTAAAAAGTAACATTTGCTTATAACAAAGAATGGAAGGAGTATTATGTTTCTTATCTTTTCACCCTTTCCCCATCAACTTACTTGTCCAACAGAGGAAACTCCTTTGTCTGTTCTACCACATCTTGAATACTGCGACTCCTTCTTATCACCAACCAATAGCCTTGTTGTCTTGAGAGCTTTAAAAATTTCAGACTGCAACAAAATGATACATGATAAATAAAACTGAGGCATCCACATAGACTGGTTGCAGTGATTTCCCACACAGTTTGCAACCAGAATACTTCATCCAGCACAGATTTTTTTTTATGATTATGCAAAATTATATGCTTAGTGGTATTCATGATCAATTCATGCGAGTTTTGAGAATTATTAGCATGTTTGACTTTGGGAAAAAGCAAACCTCAACGGATGGTTCCATCTGTGCCTCGGCAGAAAAACCATAGAACCTGTATTTAGCAAGTAGTCAGAAAACCTTAACTATCACATTGAATTCATATAACTCAACAAATATCAAAAGAATAAAGACACAAAACACAAGAAACTTCTAATTCAATTAAAAGAGAAATTAAATGGTCATGGGAATTTTCAGATTATTAATGATCTATCAAATGTAACATCCAAAGCAAGCTCTGAAGTTATATACACACTTGTTAAACTTAAATTAGAACCTAAGATTGATAGATTATAATATGATCTCGAAATATCACAATCCCATCTCCATTTTTTGGTGTTTATGAAAGAAAATAATTACAATTCAGCATAGATCAACACCTCTGTCAATATTGCTAAGGTAAGATACGATGATAAAAGACCTTTACCACTAGATAAGGAAATACATACTCGGGCTGGGGTGAGAAACTTAAATTCGAACTCAGTACAACTCAGAGCCTAGGAGGCAATTTGTCAAGGCAGAAAACAAAACAAGATAAAATAGTGACATTAAATACCTTTTTCCAAAGTACATTACTTTTAAAGCTACATATCTCTTGCTATGATGACTCAGAAACCCTGTGTTATAGCCTGTATCACAATGTAGAAGCTAATTTAAATATGTTGATTGGTTCTGCTAAACAGATATATCTCATGAGATTAAAAAATAAATTATGGTCCCTCCTCTTTTGAATTTCATTAGAAGGTATAAAATGGGAGGCTAATGTACACAGAAGAGTAGGCACATAAAAACGAAGAAAAAAAAGGACCAACGTAACAGAAAAAATGGACATGGTAATCATATAGATTGAGAAATCACTGAAATAAATTCAACAAACACAACATGAAGTTACTACTGAAGAGCAGAAAGTGAAGCTTAATTTTTAAATTTTTAGAGAAAGAGAGAGAAAGCTATCATGGCATCATGTGTTCAAAATAAAAATAGAATTCTCTTTTAACATCTATATCGCATGTGTCACTAATACTACTAGACCTCTAAAGAAAATTTTGAAAAAAATAAACCTGGCTTTTTCCTTATCTTCCTTTGTGATTCCCCGTTGGATTTTTTCGGTTCGGTCACTTTTGCATCTTTATAATCTGGACCGCGTAATATTTGATCTTCCTGCATCACAGAGTTACATATATTTATTGAGTGAAAAATGCAGACAAAACCCTTTTTCACCCCTTCCATTTTCCTTACATCGGTTAGTGATTCTTAGCTGAAAGCTATCACAATACTCAGTAGCCAAGAAGACAAATCAAACATAACGCGAAAAAAACTAAAGAAGTATATAAAGTAGTTAACCTGAGAGCAGTGACAATGAGCAAGTCGAGATAAAAGATTTGCATTCTCAGCTTCTAATTCCTGGCAGTATGAATCACACAGATCAGTAGGAAAAACCATTCATTATTAAATTCTGTAATTGTTAAAAAAACACACAAAAACAGCACAATTGAACAAATAATTAAATTAGATATATAAACTCTAAACCCTAAACCCTCAATAATTAAATTACAGATATAAACAAACAATTAACAATAAAACATTAATTGCAAGCGGTAGGTAACATATTGCATAATCTTTAATGCCTACATTGATATGCTATCATGCATAAAATGAGTGTAATAGTTCCACTGAATATAGGGTTTTTTGAATGAAGCAAAATTCAAAGATTTTAAAGCTTAGCATGAGAAAATTGATTGGAAAGGAGAAGAAAGAGAGTAGTGTCTACCTTGACCCTGGCTTCCAAGCAGGTCACGTAGTCGGCATCGCTCACCTGCGTCCCCATGCTCGTAGAGCGAGTGCTAGTGACGAGTTTGGTGCAGCTTTCGTCGGTAATTTTCAGCTTGCAAACTCAGTGTCGTTCAATATTTCAATTGCGTTGGCTATTATTCGGGTAAAAACCTACCACATCGGTATCAACGAGTTTAAAAAAAAAAGAAAGGAAAGAAAAAGTGTTCATGTTTTTTTAAAAAGCTAAAAGATGTCAAATTAGTGTTTTAAAAATTGGACCGGACATCAAATCGGTGAAGGTGTTGGGTCACTGGTTTATTGATCGAATCACTGGGTCATTGGTCGAATTCCATGACTAAACTAGATTAAACCGGATAACTCGGTTAAATATACTGATTGTTATAACAAAATTATATAGGTATAAAACTTGTCGATCAGAATGATTCGGTCTCTAAATAACTAACACTTAATTTTTTTGAAAATATCATATTATAAATAAATTCACAAGTTGATAATTTAAATTCAAATTTCAAACATAGGTATCACACATAGTAAAATTGTACAAAATTACAATGTATAATTGCAAATAAAGTTTAATCCCAACATAATCTAATTGAATAATTTATAACAAAATAATTTCATTGTCTATTAAATTTAATTTTAAAAAAAAAATTCTTTCAATGTTAGGATCTCCTTCTTCAATATCAAAATAATCTGTAACAAAATCAACCGTATCTATAATATTTCTTTTTATTTTTTTGTTTTATTTTATTTCTTTTATTTTAATTTTTCATTAAAATAATCAAAACTGCGTCGTTTTGATTTTTTAAAATTAAAAAATTAAATTAAAAAAACAGTTAAATCGCCCGTTCAGAAAAATCGCCGCTTTTCCTGGTTTTTTACGGTTTTGACCGGTTCAACCCGATTCAACGATATTTTCGATCCAGCTATTGAACCAGACCGGTTATTTGGCCGATTTCCGGTTCGAACGATCCGACCGGCCAGTCTGGTCCGGTTTTTAAAACACTGTCAAACACCCATAATTAAATAAATAATATTAATTAAATAAATAATATTCATCGTGATTTTTTTAATGTAAATAACCACATTTTTAAATTAATTTGTAAAATAATTACTTTTTTTAAAATAAAAAAAAATCGTAACATAGAGGATATGTCGCATACAATGGACGCATGCAGGGGTGGCCCTGAGCACGGGCTCGCGGGGCGGGAGCCCAGGGCCCCATAATTTTAGGGGCACCAAAAAAAGTTTTTTTTAACCCCTATATGTATTAAAAGAGAATTTTCTATTATAAAAATACTTGCTAGAATTTTTTTTTTGAAAAATACTGCCTAACAAAATTATAGGGGCACTACAAAGTCAAAATTAATAAAAGAATGTAATTTCCCAAGAATAAAATATAGAGTAGAATAAAATCAATTAATTCCCCTAAAATAAAATCAATTAATATATCCATAATTTCAACAACTAAAAAGTTTAATTGAGGAACTAAAATTAAAATAATGATATAGAGAATATTTTATATTATTAATAATCTTACTTAGGATAGTTTTAGTTACTAGATATCCTGCTAAGCAAAATTTAGCATTTCGTGAAAAAAAAAAGAGAGGATTAATGTGGATAAAAATGAAAACTTTCTTTTTCTGGTTGAAATGATTGCAGAATGGAATCCTGTCATACAATTTTTTTTGGACGTATTAAGAATAATGAAATTCATTATCATTATCTTAGTTATAAGATTCAAAATGAATTGATTAACATGTTAGGTAATGAAGTCAAAAGTGCAATAGTCGAAAAAATCAAAGAAGCAAAATATTTTTATGTGATTTTTTATTGTACTCTTGATGTAAGTCATCAAGAACAAATTACTCTCATTATACGCTGTGTGAATGTTTCTACAAGTCCAATAAAAATTGAAGAGTTTTTTAAAGAATTTTTTAAAGTCTATGACACAACAGGTCAAGGATTGTTTGAAGAATTACAAAATGTATTAGAAACTCTTGGTCTAGATACTAATAATGTGAGAGGACAAGGATATGATAATGGATCAAACATGAAAGGTAAATATCAAGGTGTACAAAGAAAATTATTACATGTTAACCTTAGAGCATTATACAGAGCATGTGGTTGTCATAGCCTCAGCTTGACACTTTGTGATATTGCAAATTCTTGTACTAAAGCTAAAAAAAAATTTGGAGTGTTACAACGTATTTATAATGTATTTTCTCATTTGACAAAACGTTGAAAAATTCTTAGAGACAATGTGAAAAGTTTAACTATTAAATCATTGTCACAAACACGTTGAGAAAGTCATGTGAATAGTGTATATAAAATTAAATCTCAAACTTCAGATGTAAGAGAAGCACTACTTCAACTAGCTGAACAAGATAATGATCCCAAAATTAAGAGTGAAGCCTAATCTTTAGCAACTCATGGAATTGAAAACTTTGAATTTTTAGTTGCTATGATTATTTGGTTTGAATTGTTAACTGTTGTTAATGAAGTTAGCAAAAGTTTGCAACAAAAAAAAGACATGTGTATTGATGTGGCTATAGAACTAGTAAAAAGTTTGATCTAAGTATTTCAAAAATTATTGAGAAGAAGAAGAAGAAGAAGTCTCTTTATAGTGGTTTATGTTTTGATGTAGTATAAATATTGATTCAAAGATCCATACTTGTATTCTTTTTGCATAATGTTAAATGAAAATGTGTTTTTTATCCAATTATTTCTTTTATCCTTGTGCATTTATTGTTAAAAAAATTATAGCGGCATCACTATTTTGATTCGCCTAAGGCACCCAAATTCGTAGGACCGGCCGTGGACGCATGCACTCTAAATAACACTGAGGCGCCACACATGTTGGTGTATGGTCCTATGTCATGTCAAAAAGGATGGTGCATGCACTAAAAATTAAGAAGCAAGCGCCACACATGCAGGCTACTGCGTTGTTTTGATTTTTTTTTTTTATAAATTTATTTTAACAAAAAAAATAATAAATAGAAACTATTTTAAAAATTACATAATTGGTGGTAATTTTATAGACCCCTTTGACCTAAACGCCTACCAATTCTATAGTTGGGCCTCGTATTTGCCTTCAAGGTCTCACTTGATTTTCTTGAGATGTTTGGGGTCTCCTAGTATTCGTTTGAGTCTGAGGTACTTGATGCGGTGGTCCTAGAATATTAGTGTTATCATACAAATAGTTGATCATTTCTCCCTAGTTTACAGCGCTACCAAAGAGTTCGGTGCCCATGTTATCGTAGTTGGGTCGTATTGGTTGGGTTACAAGTGGCGAGGTGGTTGGTTAAATCGTACTAGAATATCCTCTAGTGTTCCCACCAGGTATTTTATTGATCGGTCAACCAGCTGAAGGGACATCCTTGTTGGTTTTAGCTCCCCTAAATTGAGTCTCTCGAAGACAGGGACGGGCATGATACTAACACTAGCTCCTAAGTCGCATAGGGTGTTGTCGATTATACGGGGAATGGAGAAACTCCATGGATCCTTTAACTTGGGTGGCATCTTATTTTGTATAATGGCATTGTACTCTTCAATGAGAGCCATTGTATTGTCGTCATCGAGTGTCCTCTTGTTGGTTAAGATCTCCTGGAGGAATTTAGCATACGAAGGCATTTGGGTAATCGCCTTCGAGAAAGGAATATTAATATTAAGTTTCTTTAAAAGCTCCACGAACTTCTTAAATTGTCCCTCTGTCTTAGACTTCGCAAATCTTCAGGCGTACGGGATTGAAGGCTTATGAGGAGGCAGGGGCACATAAGGTTGTTCTTTTTACACCTCTTTAGCCTTCGAGGTCTATCCATCATCTACCGCTATCGGTTCTCTCACATTGTTTTTGTCAGCTACTCTCTCTGGCTCCTTCTCTACACTTCTTTCCATGTCCTAATTTTTAACTCTTATCAACAGGACCTTCTAATTCCATGTCGTTTCGCAGCATTATGACATTAGCCTGCCCTTTGGGGTTTGGTTGTGGTTAGCCTGGAAATATTTCAGTTGGGGCAGCAGTAGCCGCATGGTGTTAGGTCACTTGAGACATATGGATCTCTAACATTTTATTGTGTGTGGCCATGGCATCAACTTTGTTAACCAACTGCTTTATTAATTCATTACTATAAATGTTTGGTTCATAAACTCTTTATTTTGCTAATCTGGAATAAGATAAAGTTTTCCATTATGAGTTCCAAGTTTGACTTCTTAGGGACAGCAGGAACAGCAGGGGCTCCTTTTTGGTTTTGGAAATCTAATGGAGCTGTAGGTGCAAGATTAGGTACGAATAGAGCATTATTATTTTTGTAGGAGACATTTGTGTGATTTCTCCATCTAGAGTTATACGTGTTGGAATAAGGATTCCCTTGCACGTAGTTGGCCTGGTCAGGGGTGGGATCGGCAAATAACTAACTGTCAGTAGTGATATGTCCTTGGACTCCACGAATCTCATAGTTAGGAGCCAATGCAACTACAATAGATGGGGGGTAATGGTCAAGTTATTGATCTTCTGAGTAAGTGCGTATACTTTTGTGTTCATGTGATTGAAACTGTTCACTTCCTAGGGGTGGCAAAATGGGTCAGGCTCGCCGGATCAGCCCGTTTAACCTGCCATTTTAGACGAGTCAGACTAAGGTTTTCGGCTCGGTATCTTAAGTTGGCCCGCCCCGCTTAAAAAAGCGGAACGAGGTGGGGCAGAGCGAATTTTACAAGCGGACTTTTTGTTAAGTTTTTTCGTTTTTTATTTAAAATTAAAATAACTTTAACTAAAATAACACTCTTCTCTTAAGATTATGTTAATTATATTATAAATTATTATACATACAAATTGAATTATAATTTTAACGTTCTTTCTATAACTTGCTAATACATGTGTCGATTGGAAAGCTTGAAATAAAAGAACAGTTGTATGACATGCATAATTATTAAATTGTCATTACATTTGCTCACATGTTTTCTTTAGAAATAGATGTTGATTTTAAGAAAAGGAATTATTTGATTAGTAATGTGTGATAAATTTAGAATTTAACTATTAAAGAATCGGTCAATATAAGAGTCTATATGATGTAAACAGTGAAAAAGTCAGGTGTTGATATTTTATGCATTGTGGTGTTTTATGCTGTGTAATTGTTATCACTGTTTGTCTTGTGTAAATTCTTAATTGAGTTCTTTTAGTTTTTAGTTTTTAAATAGGATTAGAATGATATGTATTGTTTATTTATTTATTTTGCCTATTTAAAAGCTTATTTTTCATTATGATTTTCAATTAATCCATATTATTTAAGAAATCTTATAAGTCGTCCTATATATGCATATATAGGCCGACCTATTTAGTCTTTGTTCTAATATATGTGCATATATAGGCTTGCATATTTAGATTTTTTTCTAATAAACATGTAAATATAGGTCGATGTATTTAGTCTATCTATCATATAAGAAAAGTCTCCCTTTTCTTGATCATTGGGACTGTCCACATCAGCGGCTGTCTCCACAATATTCCACATCAGCAGCCCCAACCTTATATTCTTCTATCCATAACTTCCAACCCTTCCAAACCCTCCACCTTCCACATTCCAAAACGGTTTTATCATTACTATATATAACCGATCATACTTTCACATTCTCTATCATGTTCATCAAACCTAATCGTGGAAATTTTGGTTTATACTATTTTTGCAGTTCCAGCCATTCCCACGACTATTCATGAACAGACCGGTATTTAACATTTGTTCCTTTCTTTTCTTGATAGAAAATATCTTTCATGTCATTTGCAGGTTGAATTTGTAGTGTATCATTCTGAAGTACCAATTGTCGTTTCATGTTATTTGCAGGTTGAATTTGTAGTGTATCATTCTGAAGTACCAATTGTCGTTTCATGTTATTTGCAGGTTGAATTTGTAGTGTATCATTCTGAAGTACCAATTGGCGTCACTCCATAGTATATGATTTGTTTTTTACATGGGAGGTTTCCAATCCCTATTTTCTATTCTTTTAGTAACAATATAAATATTGTCCTAATCCATGTGTTTTGGATTTTTTTTGTAGTGCAAACACTAGCATACATCGTCTATACGATTCGTTTGAAATAAATATTCTTCTTTGACTGCCCTGAAAGTTTGAGCAGTAGAAGTAGAAATCAAGTTGTCTGGTGTCAATATACAATGGAGAATCTGCTTGAAATTACTGGGTTATGCTTGCGCAAGTTTTGTCAAAATTGTAGATATTATAATATGTAAATAACATGATATTTTATATTAATTCATATAATGAACTTTAATTTTTTTATATTTTAAGTGCAAATGTTAATAAATAAATCTCATAGATTGATTGATTTTATGTTTGAGTGATATTTATATTAAATCTTAGTAATTATCGAAATTGTAGATGTTATAATATGTAAATAAGATAATATTTTATATTAATTCATAGAACTAAAGAATATTTTAGTTAAGTCAAATTAAGAAAATAAGTTTATCAATATATATAAAGTTAGTTTTATAAAATATTATTGATATTTATTTATTGTAAGGTCGAACAAAACAAAAAATAAAGATATAATATAATAAAATATTACAAATTAAAAAGTATACATAATTTTGAAATCTATAAGAAAATAGAATCAAAGAATAAAGAAAAAAACAGTATATTTTTTTAGGTAAATAAAGAGTTTTGAAATGAAAAGACATAAATCATTTACCTATAAAAAAAATTAAATATCATAATCATCTTTAATTGATTGCAACTTTAATTTTCGATTTAATCTCATTGCAACTTTTGATTTATTATTTTGATTTTTGATTTACCATAATAGTCCAAGCATTATGGTCGATTTGAACATGATTTTAAAGAATGATTTGTTGAAATAATGAAGCAGCAGACCTATTTTCTTGATATAGAAATAATTGGTATATTATTGCAAATTTTAATAAATAAATTTCATTGATTAATTGATTTTATGTTTGAGTGATATTTATATTAAATCTTAGTAATTATAAAAATTATAGATATTATAATATATAAATAACATAATATTGTATATTAATTCATAGAACTAAAGAATATTTTAGTTAGGTCAATATATATATATATATATATATATATATATATATATATATATATATATATATATATATATAATTTATAAAGTTAGTTTTATAAAATATTATTGATATTTATTTATTGTAAGGTCGAACAAAACAAAAAAAATAAAGATAGAATATAATAAAATATTACAAATTAAAAATGTATACATAATTTTGAAATGTATAAGAAAATAGAAATAAAGAATAAAAAAAAATACATTTTTTTAGGTAAATAAAGAGTTTAGAATGAAAAGACATAAATCATTTACCTATAAAAAAAGTTAAATATCATAATTACCTTTATAATCATTGATTGATTGCAACTTTTAATTTATGATTTAATGCATGTGATTGCAACTTTTAATTTCTTATTCTTTTAGTACTTACAATATGTACTTTTAAATTATTAGATTTGAAAAAATATTGTACTTTTATATCTTACAAAATTATACTGTTTTTACAATATTGTATGATTTACCTAAAAAAATATAATTTTGAGAAAATATTGTACTTTTGTATGATTTACCTAAAATTATCCAATTTTGTAAGTAAAAAATAATAATTTTGAGAAAATATTGTACTTTTGTATGATTTACCTAAAATTAGATATAAAACCTTTTTTAACGACCCATACGTTACAAATCATTATGTTGGGAATAATTTAATTGATATAGAATCAATACATTAAAATCATATCAATTAATTACCAATATCTTAAATGGTATAAAATAAATACGTTACCAATATATTTAGTACTCCAATTATATTGATGTTGTATCACCAAAAATTGAGTGAATCAAATTATCATTAAAAATTAATAAAAATAATTTATCTCACTTGATTTTCTTCAAAATTATTTAATAGAAACTTTCCAAAATAATAAATTTATCAACATAATTTTGAAACCAAATTTCATATGTTTAGAAGATTTATAACCTCTCATTTAACAAAAGGATAAAATTTATTAGATACATATTTTAATAAAGTGTTTTAGGCATATCATTGCTTTTATATATTGTACGGACTTTTTTGATAAAAAATGCATAATCATTATTATAAAAATAAAGTATATTTTTAAAATATTTAAAATACAACATGTGTCATCGTCATTCTCTGTATAGAAAAACTAACTACTATTTTCTATTTTCACTTTAATAAGATTTCTTACTAATACTACTAAATTATTTAAAATATATAATAATATTTCTTACTAATACTACTAAATCATTTAAAATATAAAATCTGAAAGTTATATATATATATATATATATATATATATATATATATATATAAATGAAATTTTTTAGAGATTATTAAATAAAATAAATATATTAGATCTATTGACTATTTTTTTTAAACATATTTAAAAATAACTATGGGTGTTAATAAGCATAAGTAATTGAATGAAACATAAGTAGTGTATGAATAAATAGTAATATAATAAAACATAAGTAATGTATGAATAAATAGTAATAGAATGAAACATAAGTAATATATGAATAAATAATTGTTAAGAGTCTCACATCGGATAATATATGGCTTGAACATGTGCTTATAAGTGGGACAATCCTCACCCTACAAGCCGGTTTTGTAGGGTTGAGTTAGGCCCAACCACATTTCTTAACATGGTATCAGAGCCTCGTTTAAGATCCAATGGACCACCTATTATGGTTTCCGCTATCGGGCCACCCACCATTTAATTCCACACTCCAGTTGTCTAGTCCTACTCCAGTTGTCTAGTCCTGAGCGTGAGGGGCCTGAACATGTGCTTATAAGTGGGGACAATCCTCACCCTACAAGCCGGTTATAAGTGGGGACAATCCTCACCCTACAAGCCGGTTTTGTAGGGTTGAGTTAGGCCCAACCACATTTCTTAACAATAATATCAAAATTGTATGATATTTTTTATTAATTATACAATTTGTTTGTCTTTTATAAAATTTAAAATTTTAACTGGATAAGTTCATCAATAATCAATATATATTTATCTATATATAATATAATATTATTGAAATATTCCCATTAAAACTTTAATGAGTCACGGATAATTATATGGTAAGCGCATATGGTACTGATATCAGAGACGGATCCAGAAATTTTGATTAATGGGGGCAAAAATATATATCATAAATACGAATAAAAAATAAATTATTATATTAAAAATATATTTTGAAAGAGAATGAAATAAAATAAAATTAGATTGACATTTACCTTTAAAATTTAGAATTAAATATGATTTTAATCTCTAATAATATTATCAAGATTGAATTTTTGTTACAATAAAAAAATTACACTTTGAAATCTCTACAAAATTATTTTGCAAAAAGCTTTAGTCTCATAAAATAAAATTGAAATAAAACATGTATATTTTTTAAATGATTTTGGATTATTATTTTTTAAAAATAAAATAATTTTATAGGTTATTCAATATGAATTTTATTATCATTAAAATTATTAATATACAAATTTTAATATCAAAAACCCCAACATAAATGTAAATGTGTGTACTTAAAAAACTAATTTCTTATGAATACAATCTGATAAAGTTTTAAACAAAATACATCAAAACAAAATATAAATGGATTTAATAATAAATACTAAAATTTTAGGTAGAGTAATCCTGTAGTAACTTAAAAGTGCTATATTTTGATGAGGACAAAATAAGAAATTTGTTGGGTTTGTAGATTTTTCAATGGGGTCAATTCTTCTTTTTTAATAAGAGTAAAGATAAATTTATCTAAAAAGTGAAAATCAAATGCATAATTAAGTGGGGGCAGGTGCCTCCAATAGTCAACGCGTGCATCCGTCCCTGACTGATATTAACACATTTAATTAAATGTTGAATAATAACGAGAATGAGTTTACAATTGATTTAAATAGTTTTATAAATAATTCCAAAATAAAAATATTTATATATAGGAATAATTAACTATTGATTCAAATATTTTTATATATGGAATAATATATTTGATTTGTAAATTGAGTTTAATCAATTATATTAAATATTTATTATTAATTGTATTATATAATTTGATAGAATATTTCTTCATTATAATTTGTCAATTTAAGATTTTTGTTATTATAAAATATTTTAATTATCATCAAATATTTTTACACAATGTTAAAATTAATTTATTTTTATTTTAAAAATATCATCAAAATATTGAATATTAATAGAAACATGAAGTTACTGATAAAAAAATTGAGTATTAACGGGAACATGTAGTTATTAATCAAAATATTGAATATTAATAGATTTTTTTTTAATATTAATGGGTACATGAAGTTACTAATCAAAATATTGAATATTAAAGGCAATATTAAATTACTGATCAAAATGTTAAATGTATTGAATATTAACGAAAACATGAAGTTACTGATAAAAAATGGCATGTTAACGAGAGCATTAAGTTACTGATTAAAATATTGAATATTAACGAGAACACGAAGTTATTGATCAAACTATTGAATATTAATGGGAAAACAAAGTTATTGATCAAACTATATTGAATATTAACTGGAACATGAAGTTATTAATCAAAATATTCAATATTAACGAGAACATGAAGTTAGTAATCAAAATATTGAATATTAACGTGAGTATTAAATTTCAGAGCAAAGTATATAATATTAACGGGAACATGGAGTTACTGCTAAAAATATTAAATAATAACGGAAACATGGCGTTATTAATAAAACTATTGAATATTAACCGGAACAAATTTGGAATATTAACGGAAACACGAAGTTAGTGATCCAAAATAATAAATATTATCGGGAACATGAAGTTATTGATCAAAATATTGGATTTTAATGGGAACATGAAGTTACTGAACAAAATATTGAATATCAACGAGAACACGAAGTTACTGATCAAAATATTAAATATTAAGGGGAACATGAAGTTACTCGTCAAAATATTTAATATTAACGGGAAATGAAGTTTATTGATCAAAATATTGAATATTACTGGGAACACAGAGTTACTGATCAAAATATTGAATATTAACGGGAGCACGAAGTTATTGATTAAAATATTAAATATTAACGGGAGCATAAAGTTAATGATCAAAATTTTGAATAGTATCGAAAACATTAAGTTACTGATCCAAATTTTAAAAATTAACGGAAACAAATTTTGAATATTAACAGGAACACGAAGTTACTGATCAAAATAATAAATGTTGACGGGAACACAGAGTAACTGACAAAATATTGAATATTAACAGGAATACGAAGTTACTGATAAATTTTTGAATATTAACATAAACATTAAGTTACTGATAAATTTTTTGAATATTAACGAAAACGAATTTGGAATATTAACGGGAACACGAACTTATTGATCAAAATAATGAATATCAACGGGAACAAAAAGTTATTGATCAAAATAATGAATATTAACAAGAACGTGAAGTTACTGATCAAAATATTGAAAATTAACGGAAAGAAATTTGAAATATTAACGGGAATACGAAGTTACTTATCAAAATAATGAATATTAACGGGAACATGAAGTAACTGGTCAAAGTATTTTTTTATTATAATTTGTGATTTTAAAACTTTTCCTTCATTATAATTTGTGATTTTAAAACTTTTCCTTTATTATAATTTGTGAATTTGCGATTTTAAAACTTTTCCTTCATTATAATTTGTCAAATAAAATATTATTATTTTTATAAATTTTTCAATTTTACCCAAAACTTAATCTTTTACTAATATCTTTTATTTTTCTCAATCACAATGCGCGAAAACGACGGATACCCGTGCGAACGCACGGGTAAGACACTAGTTTTTAATATACATGAAAATATAGGTCAGCCTATAAGGCTTGATAAGATTTTTTTAATAGCCTAAGTCTGGCCTATTTTATTAAACAGGCTTTTAAAAAAGCCTAAACCTGGCCTTTTTGTTAAATAAACCTGGCCTGGCCTGGCCTTATATAGGCTAGGGCATAGGCCCCAGAGGCCGGCCTGACCTATTCTCACCCCTACTTGCAACCTATAAATTTATATTATAAGATTAGTAGAGAGTTGGACTCTTAGATAAACAAATTGAGCACAACAGTGAAGAACACAACTCTAAGATGAAGATTTTCACTCTCTCGGTATTAATGCAACTTATAGTGAATAAAACCAAAAGAAGGATAATGAGTGAGATAAGAGAGTGGATAATTTACAGAATTGGCGTGTTTATAAGTGAGAAAAACACTCCTTAATCTTCTACGTCACTTAATTGATTAACAATGTTATCTAATCGATTAAAAGACATTATTCTTTTGCTTAAATCAATTAGATAAAAAGCCTTGCCGATTAGAAAATTGAGTTTTACTTTCCTAATTGATCATAAGGTTTTTTAATAGATTAATCACTTGCTCGTAATAGTTTTAAGAAGTTTTAAGAAAAAGATTAAAAGTTCAGAATAATTTCGGTGTGTACGTGCATTGTCTTTGTATTGCAGGACTTACTTCTGCTTCATTTACGATTAACTGATCAAACTACAATATAAAACTAAGCGCACGATTTGGCGAGATTTCACAACTTCACTGCTTTAGTACCTTTTGATTAGTTGATTTAACTTTGATTAGCCATTTCAAGTGAAACTTGAACACTTGGTCTTGTGTTTGCTTCTTAATGGATAATATTTATGATTTATTTATTCTTGTTCAATTTTCATCATCAAAACTTTTAGAAGATATTAACCTACATAACACATATAACCACATTCTCCCCCTTTTTATTAAGATAATCATATACATCACATAAGAAGTTCATAGTAGCTTCATTTGTTATTGAATATTTCGTCTTTTGGATATTTCGTCTTCATCTTGGTGTGCCCTTAACCGTCTAATTGTAGCATTTGCACTCTCTTCTTCTATCTTTTTTGTGTTGGCTATGAAGGGGAAAATTTAATCTCACATTACCTAAAAATATAACATATACGGCGTTGATAAAATTTTGACAATATTCATCTTACAAATTGATTTTTTAAGGCTGAGTTAAACTCAAGCCAAATTAAATTCTAAGATGATATTATAATCTATTATAAATTTGTTGTGAGGCATTATGCATTACCCACACTTCAAGCTTATTGGCTATAGTTATGACATGCGTAATATTAATAAAATCTGAGCAACTTTACATTTTTAGTCGGTTTTGAAAGATTCATTAAGTGCTAATTTGTTTCAGTTTTAAAAAATGGATTTTTTCTTTGTATTTTTAAAAATAGATTTTCCAAAATCGTTTTTCAAAATATTATAAGTTTTTTTATATTCGTTTTTTTTTAAAATGAAACACTTATTTTGACATCCTATAACATAAACATACATTATTGAAGATCAAAATTTAGTCAAAATCGTAATTTTTAAAAAAAATTGTATTTCACAAATGATTTTTATGAAAATTTATTTGAAGAATAACTATTCAAACAAAATTTTTATTCAAAATTTTTATAAAAAATTTCTTTGTAAAGTTTTTTTTCACAAAATTATGCAACACTAAAAAAAAATCATTTTTTTAAAAAAAAAAACAAAAACAAACTGCCCTAAGTCCTACTAAAATTCTAAGGCATATCATGTACATTGTGAAACTAATCATGTTAAAAATGATTTTGCTTATTATGATTTAAACCTGTAATGGATATTTAGGCAGTGTTTTAAAAACTGGATCGGATATCAAATCGGTGAGAGTATTGGGTCAATGATTTATTGGTCGAACCACTGTGTCACTGGTCGAACCGCGTGACTAAATCGGGTAACTCGGTTGAATAGACCGGTCGTTATAACAAAATTATATAGGTATAAAACATGTCGAACATGATGATTCAGTCTCTACAAAATATAACCGACACTTAAATTTTTTTTAAATATCATATCCTAAATAAATTCACAAGTTCATAATTTAAATTCAAATTTTAAACATAAGTATCACACATGATAAAATAGTACAAAATTACAAAGTATATATTTGCAAACAAAATTTAATCGCAAAATAATCTAATTGAATAAATTATAATAAAGTAACTTCATTGTCTACTAAATTTAATTTTAAAGAAGAAAAAATTATTTTAATGTTGGTATCTCCTTCTTCAATATCAAAATCATCTGCAGCAAAATTAACCGCATCCAAAAATCTTTATTTTTATTTTTCTTTTTATTTTTATTTTATTTTCAATTTTTAATTTTAATTTTTCATTAAAATAATGTTGTTTTATTACCGGTTTACACCGGTTCAATGACATATCCGATCCAACAATCAAACCAGACCGGTTACCTGGTCAGTTCCCGGTTCAACCGGTCCGGTTTTTAAAACATTGATTTTAGGAGAATATTTAATTCTTAATTAAGTTCAAGTGCGGGGTTGCATGTTAAATTTATAAAAAAATGTGAATGTCTTTAGATTTTAAGTTTTTTTATGTTAACAAACTTTATTTTTTTTAAAACTGCAAAACTATCTTTTATAGATAAACTGGTAAACAAGCCTAAGGTGTGCCGTAAAACATACAACTGTAGTGTTACACAACCAAACACATGCAAACTCAGCCGCTTATTACAGTTATGCAAAATGCAATAATTAAACCTACTCAATTTGCTAATAATATTTTCTTACATGTATGGAATTTAGTTTCTTCCTGCAATACTTCACTCACACATGGCTAACAGATTATCCAAAATTCTCCTCTTGATTAACTTATCTTTAGAATGTATTTTATTATGGAGTCATTGCCAACTTTGAAAGGAACCTCTTTTACTCATCAATTGTTCTTCACATCATTTGTGTTGGATCAAATCATCTGATAGTGTCCTACTCCAATATAGCCATTTTTTAACAGTGTAACAGCCATCAAACCCTGTTCTCAGTACCACCTATTCTGATCAAATCATCATTCTCTTACTTAAAAGCAGCTCAATTGCTCAAATCAAACAACTTGGAGCTGTTCTTCCTTAACACCCACACATGTCGAGCTTCATCTAAAACATGCTCGCATTAAATTCACCGAGACATGTAGCAGTTGCTTGCTTATCAGTTCATGGTGGGTGAAACTTAACATATTAAGTGATAAACCAGCACAAGATGTACCATAAATTCAGAATATGACTTTTTTGTTGCAATATCATTTAAAACTATCTATGCGAACATTGATTCGACACCAATACTAGTAGCAATAACACACCATATAAGAACATTCTATCACTCAACATATAACCCATGTATGATCTATATCTATTTATGCAACCAATCTTTACCTACAATTAACCCATCCAATCAATTTCTTGAGAACTTTAAAGCACACAGTTAAAAACAAAAACTACACAGCAATACCAGTAAGCAATCAATTCCACGGCCATCTTCCTCATGAATAATTGATGGATGAATTAGATCCCAAGCCTCTTGAGAAATCGTCTAGTCCTGTGCCTCATGCGAGAGAAAACAACAACTACACAAGCCACTATCAAAGGGGGGAAATTCACACCAGAAACATTCAGTTTCTGAACCCATTCTGGAGTACTAACAGCAATTTCACCCGAAACTAACATTATCATAATAGTTATCAGTGCCACCCCAATCAAAATCCTGCTCAAAGGTTTAAGCAACGACTCCTAAACAAAATCAAAATTAGGGAAATTAACAATAATTAGGTTAAGTAAAAAATTGAAATTGATGAAAGAGGGAGATGAAGATAGAGAGGTTGATTACCTTAGGTTCGCTGTCGATGTAGAGAACGGCGCCGTTTCGGTAAGGCAAGGCGGAATTTCCGGTTTTAGGGTTGAAGCGGATAGGGGCGGCGCGGCCAGATCGAGGGTTGAAAGCGAAGATGGATTTGAGGGAGTGTTGGTGGAGGATCCGACGGACATCCAACCGGTTTTGTTCACATCCGGCAAGCTCCGATTTGAATACTGCAATCGGTCCTTGGCCTTGCCGGAAGAGGTGAATCTCCACCTGCTTCACCTCAGAGTCTGAGTCTGATTGGTGCTTTTCGCTTTTTGCCACCAACGCTTCCTTTTCTTCCTCCATGCTTAGCTCTTTCTTTGTTAGTCTCGGTTTTTCTTAATATAGTGTTTTTTTTTTCTTTAACATAAATGAAACTCAAAATTGAGATACCAATATTTTGACATGCAAAATGATTTTGAATGCATGCATTTGCTTTGTTATTGTTATCGAGAAAATGATTTTGATTAATTTTTGAAAGTTTCTCAACCCACCCTAGAGGTATCTTACAAACCATATAAATTTTTATTTTTGCCCTCTGCTTCCCTAAATGCACATTCGAAAGTATCACTGATAGGAAAAAATTCCTACCAAGAGTCCAAGACTATAGAACTAGGGTTTCAACAATAAAAGGTAAAGACATTAAAATTAAAGCTAAGAAAATAGGGATAGAAAATAACTTTGTTGATTTCTTTGATTGATTTTCTAATGTCTCAATGAGACTACAATATATAATACTTCTAGAGGGTAATAAACTTAAAGACCCAAATACTAGTAAAAGCCCAATAACGATATTGATAACTAATACTATAAATTCTATTATACCCCTTTATCATTGCCGTCGGGTTCACTTGAACCTTGTCCTCAAGGTTTTAAAATCAATATGAGAGTAGAGATATTGTTCCTGGATCCCATTGCTTGAATAACAAATTGTCACTAACATTTAAATAATCAACTTTAAAACCCTGAGCTCGGATTTCGTCAATGTAGTTGACCATAATAATGGTTGCATCCCTGCAAATATCTACCTTGGTAATGGTTGATCCAAGGTGACAGTGAGCTCCTACAAGCTTTAACTCAACAGGATGCTCCTTGACAGCATCTAAAAAACACTGCAGCTTCTCATTTCTAATGCCAAATTTATAGTTCTTATTTCCAGTGGCAACATAAGGATGGACCTGTGGATCAACATCCGGATTAATCCGAAGTAAAACATTCACCATCGTTCCAGCAATTCTTGCAGCTCCCACAATGTTTTCTAAGTCAAACGCACTGGGTTCAGGGCCTACAGCTTCACAAAGCTCATACAATTGATTCGCAACCATGTAACGGACACGCCATAATTTATCCCAAGAGCAATTAACAATAACGGGGAGTATAGTGGCAGCATGGGATTCTATAGGTGAACCGGTTTTGAGGCACACTTTCTGTGTTTTCCTTTGCATCTTTTGCTTTGTTCCGGCTCGGTCATTAAAATCAACAATATCAGCCACTTGCTCTAAATTGCGTTCTGGTTGAGATTGTGGTTTCCCATCAAAAACCACAACATCTCCAAAAACTTCATATGATTGAATTGATAAGCCGTAGGACCACGCAATATACTCAAGCCTGTTATTATTATCAATCTTGAAGTCATACTTAAAGTTGTGATTTTCATCTTTTAATCTCTTACACATTGCAATCAGATCAATAGGATCATTATCTTTATCCACATTTCTAAAAGACTGCAACAAGTTTCTCACATCTATCTCTATAAAAGGAAGACAGTCAAGTTTGAGGCCCTTCTCTAGCTCCATTAATCTCAACATTTGTCTTACCGACATTCCAACTTTGGCAAACATACATATGTGGCTCTTATCATCAGGCGATATCGGACAATATGATGGAAGAAAACGCACCTCATTAGATTTCAACAACTCATGATTAGGGATGTTTCTAAAACCAGTAACACGCCATTCAGGTACATCAAAATTCGCCCTTTTCAAAATACGCAGATACGCTTGGAAACCACAGCGAGATGATTTACGGTTCCTTTGCACCTTTCCCACATCTTCAGAATGTTTATTTTGAGGAAATCCACTATGATGGCAAGTAAAATCCCTCCTCGTTACTCCTCTGCCAACCCCATCTTTTGTGACTAACACAGCAGTTTTATTGGCCAAAACCATCTGATCATCCTGAAGCATGCGCTTCACATAATCATAACGATCGCCGAGAGCAATACACCTAACTTCATCTGCCAATGCAGCAGCAACAGCCAAATCACCAGCATGCTTCAGTATCCGACTCTCGGCAGAGTATAAATCAATGACAGTAGGTGTATGTTCTATAGCCTCATTAATTTTAGAAAGTGTGATTACATATTGATCCCACCTGTCATAATGCTGAGCCAACAAGAACAAAGTCCACATGAAAGTTGATGGGGGCTCTTTTTCTACTCTCCCAGGGTATTGACCAGTTATCCTAGAAGAATTCTCTAACTCAAGAATAATTTGTTCCAAAATATCTGCCTGATATGTCACCTCCACAACAACACCGTTTTGAACATTTTCTAATTCACGATCCTTAACCTTCAATTCTTCCTCCTCTACTACGACATTGTTTTAACACTTCCGAAACCGCTATCGTTACCCACCTCCGCAACCGTATCAGTAACATGAACATTATTCACACCAAATACCGAACCGTTATGACGAATCTCTCCTTCAATAGAAACAATGGAACCAGTATCTTCCAACGCAGGCTCATCAGAAACAAAGGGAGGTATTTTATCAAACACCTTATATGCATTATTTTCTAAAACATCATTAAACAACAATACCGTCGCGTCGGTCTCATACGAGTTGAAAAAAGATGTTGTTGTTGCAGTCACGGATGCTGTTCCACCAAACAGAGTTGATGTCGTCGAAGCAGATGAAGTTCCTCCAAACGGTTTCGTGGAAGACGACAATCCAAATGGATTCGAAGAAGTCGAGGACGACGACAGTGCCTCAAACAGCGTTGAAGAAGTCGAAGAAGGTGCTCCAAATGGTGAAGAATCTTGAGCACATGTGATTTCTGATTCGATGACAGGGAGAAGATTCTCATTGGAGGAGGGTTTGATTTTGACAGCTACGGAAGAAAAGTTGGACCTAGGAACAAAGGAATCGTCGAACCTGTTGACGGCGGCAGAGAGAGCGGCGCGATGACCTGGTTGGGTTTTTCTGATCAATTGACCCGCAGAAGCAAAAGTCCTCAAGAAATTTCTCGACTTGTTGCGAAGACTTGAATCAGACGCCATTTTTTCTTGGTTTTGAGAAAACAACCGAGAAAGGGTTTTACCATTGTTTTGGAAAGATCGTTTCTTACAACCAGGATGAGACACTTTTTGAGACTTTTGTTTTTTCTTTTTTTTGTGAATCAGAAGGTTTTTGAGAATTTTTCTTAGATCTTTTCTTAAAACAAGGAAGAGAAACTTGCAAAGGCTTCTTACAATCTCTTCTATTGCTAGAATGAATTTGAAATTGATAGGAATTATTGTAGTAGGGTGAATAATGAGATGTAGGATAGGATGAATATGGATTAGGTGGAGGAGGTGTATACCCATGATTAAAATACAAATATGGTGATGGTGTTGGAACATATGGGTTTGTGTAATAGGGTGAGAAAAGTTCCCATGGAAAGGATGGAAATGAAGGTGTGGTAGGAGTTGTGAAAGAGGGGTTTGTGGGATAGGTAGGAGGAATGCTCCATTGATGAGATGAAGGTGTAAGATAAGGGTAATCCATAGGAGGATTTGAGTACATGATGAAAGCACCAATTGATAGGAAGAAATTCCTACCAAGACTATAGAACTAGGGTTTCAACAATAAAAGGTAAAGACATTAAAATTAAAGCTAAGAAAATAGGGATAAAAAATAACTTTGTTGATTTCTTTGATTGATTTTCTAATGTCTCAATGAGACTACAGTATATAATACTTCTAGAGGGTAATAAACTTAAAGACCCAAATACCAGTAAAAGCCCAATAACGATATTGATAACTAATACTATAAATTCTATTATACCCCTCTATCAACCACATTTAAAAAAAAAATTAGATTTCTCCCGTAGATTCATCTACGAAAGCGTATAAAATAAAAGAAAACACAGTTAACTCCATTTTATTTTCATTTTTATAATACTTCTGTAGATGCATCTACGGAAGTAGGTGAAATATAGTGTTTTGTAAGTGCATCTACAGAACAGTCTGTTTTTTTTAATTCATGTCATTTTCATGACGAAAATTCATGTTCAAAGACACACATTTTCAGATCCAGTAATGTAATTTAAAGACATTTTCATAAATAAAACTACTGAGTATGTTGGGCGTCCTTATGCGTACCATCATGCGCATCCCCTCCGAATCCACGAAGGGATCTACTGACTCTACCCCTAGCATCAAGCGTCCCACGGGTCCTGGCACGATGTCGACGATACAAAAATACACTCTCTGCCATCTTGATCATATCATCCAGCACACGCCTAGAAGCAGTACCCTTAGGGAATAAATCCTCTGTAATGGCTCTGAAAACCCTGTCAGCTATCTGACGACACAGAGGAAGAAGATCCTCAGTGTGGTCCAACTAAGCCTGATGCGCACGGAGTATCTCCTTGTGTGCTGGTCTAGGAGGACCTCCCTCTGCAGCTGGAAGCATGTATGAATGTGAGACTCTATAGTACCATGTGATGTACCCCTCGACAAAGCTTCAGTCGTGCTCTACTAGCGCCGCTCGTGCCTCCTCAGGGACCATGTGATGCTCCAAGTCTGCAAATATCTCATCTAAATGTCTGCGGGTCATGGCGATGGGAGCTGAAACATGAGGATCGCGATGTATCGTTTGCTCATATCCAAACTGACGCATGACGCGCTCCGGAAGATAGCGTACAACAATGGTCGAGCTGACGGTCAACCATCCAGAATACACACATATCTCGTCAAACGGAACCGCCTCCCGGTGCTCATCATAGCAGCAGTACCTAATGTTCTCAGTGGCCATGTGGTCAAGAGAGCGTCTATAGGGATCCGACACTTGGTTCCCTCTAAGGGGGTGAAAGCACTGGCACGTGGCATGACCTCTGTGTACTCCTCTACCTCTCTCCAGCCAATAATGTCTGTGAAGTGTTGTAGTATCCAACCCAAAAAAAAATACGGTTATTTTCAAGTACAATAAATAAACTATAAAAAATAGTAGAAAAGTGTAAGATTGTAACCAGCAAAAGAGTACAGCTGCCTGCAACTGTCCTTGCCTTCCACAGACATCCCTCTCCAAGTCTATGATAACTGTACACCAGTACAGCCGCTCCCCAGTTGTACTCGTGGATACATGCTATATCCGATAAGTACGTCAGGTAGACGACATTTGTGTACGTCGAGCTCGTGTCCACAAAGAGATGAGTGCATATCAAATATAGGAAGTAGCATCTCAGCGCTCGCTCTCTGTGTGTAGCCTACTCCAACTCATCCCCCTCAGCCTATAGTGCCACAGTGAGCTCCGGCATCGACTCATCCTCGTGGCCCTGCTTAGGTGGCACATCAGATCCTGCATCCGGAGTAGAAGTAGAAGTAGTGTCACGACGTCTGCGGGGTGGTGGCATCTGTGAGGAACCCTCAGGATCATCCTGAGGCCTCCGTGGTGCAGTAGTAGAGGGGGAAGGAGATGGTGAAGCTCTGGCAGGTGAAGGAGAAGCCCAGGTGAAGCAAGTGATGGATAAGGTATGGCTTAGGCGGGTGTATGAGATGTTGTAGGTGAATCAGGTGAAACAGATGCTCCATCAGTGACCTGAGATACTATACGCGACCGTTCTCATCGGACAGATGCGTGTTGTGCGGTCCTCCCATGAATGTCTCTATCCGGGCCATGGGTCGTGATGTCTACATTATGATACAAAAAAGCTCGATTTAGATACTGCGTATTTATAAATAAACATCAAAATAAAAACAGAAAATTACTCTTTCGTAGATGCATCTACAGAAGTACCTTTGTTTCAAAACATTGGGTGCTTCCGTAGATGCATATACGGAATGCCCCAACATTCATCTCTTCCGTAGATGGATCTATAGAAACAATTGAAACTCAGAAACACAACAATGGCGTCTAAGTCAGTCCAGCCACTACAAAACCTATTTTTGGTAGCTTGATCATCCGTTTAAAACGTCAAACAAACCCTACATTGTCTCTAAATACTATTGCTAAACCTATAGGTTCATTTATACACCTAAATATCACATTCCAATTCAATTTCAAAACTACTCTAGATAAATTAAAAATTCGAAAAACTTACCGATTAAAGTTGACGTTGATGTTGCTAAACCTTGTTTGAAATTGATGTTGACGAGAAATTTGTAGTAGAACTTGAAAGAGATTTGAGGTTGAACTGGAGAGAGATTTGAAGTTGAGAGAGTATGAGGAGAGTTTGTGTTTGTGTTTGAGTTTGAAATGAAGAGAATGAGAGAGGGGAAAGGTCTGATGCGAGTTATAACACCAAACCTTTCCGTAGATCTACTTATAGAAGACTTCCGTAGATGCATCTACGGAACAGAACAACGTCAAAACAAAAAAAAGGGTGCTTCCGGAGATGCATATACGGAAGCACGAGGGCAAAACAGACAGTTCGGTGGTGCGTAACAGGGCCATGGGGTTGAGAGAGAAATTCTCTAATTTTTTTAAAAAATTGGTTATAATTAAAAGTAAGTGTAAGATAAGAAGATATATTTGAAAATAGGCTATCCCCTATTTTGTCTAATTCATGAAATTGATTCCTTTATTTTAAATTCAAATAGTTTTGATTTCTCTATTTTAAATTTAAACAATTTTAGTCACCCTCATATTTTTTTAAAGTAAATTGATGGGATTTTTTATTTTTCAACTTATATTTTTATATACAAAGTTCAATAATAGGTTTATATACAATGATTTATCATGTTTTATAAGTAATTTGTTATTTAAAAATGAAAATATCGTTAATTTTAAGTGCAAAATTATGAAAGGGGAACCAAAACTGTTTAAATATAAAATAGGGGGACTAAAACTATTTAAATTTAAAATAGAGGGACTAATTTTGTAAATAAGAAAAAATAGAGGGATCAAAAATATAATTAAGCCTTAAAAGTTTTTATGCAAAGTAGATTGATAATTAAATTTAATGTAAAACTCAGGTTCATATTTAATAGTTACAAATTATTAGTTTAAATAGAATCAATTTTTAAGCCAAAATTAATTTTACAGTAGAGAAATCAAACATGTCAAAACTATTTTATTCTCTAAGTAAGTGAAAGTTGTAGGTGTGCGGCCTATATTAAAAAAAATTGCACTATTTTATTCTCTAAATATGTGTGAAATGATAAAAAAGACATGTCAAAAAATCTTTGGTGCAAGCATGCCATCTTTACTTTAATTGCCAAGGAACCTTCACATGGTTGATTGAAGAGAAAACTTTGACAACAATAATGGAATCAGATTCCACCCATAATTTCTTCCAACATTTCTCTCTAGCAATCTCACTGCACCCAAGCGTACTAGAGAATTCGTCCAAGAGAGAACTTTCCCAACAAAGAGGTTCAACAAAAGGCAAAACAAAAGCACTTGTGTTATCTCTAAAGACACCACTACAACTTGCATAAGTCATATTAGATGAGAAAGTACCATCAACATTACACGTTAGCCAGTAAAAAAAAGGATGGCACCATATAATTTCTTTAATGGTGGGAGTTCTAGATGGGTTAATAGGAACATTGAAAGCTTTTGAAATAGAAAAATCATCCCAAAAAGACTTGAAGGTTAGTTTTGTCTTGGACCTTGTAAGGTGGACCTGTTTCATGATTATAGAGAAAATCGAAGCAAATTTCACCTCTTATCCTTGAAATAGATTGAACTCCTTCTGCTCCAAATAACAATAATGACAAAAATAAAAGATACCTTTATAGTTAAGGAGCATTGAGGAGATAACTCATTAGCAAAAATTATATTGAATCTTAGCAAAGGAACATTTGAAGAAAAGATGATGTGTGGTTTCTGAATGTTTTTTGCAAATAGAACAAAGAGATGTCATTGCATAATCCCTACACTAGAGTCATTAATAAGTAAATATTTTGTTCTGCATCAAACGCCAAACAACAAGGGACTTTGTGGGTGGGATCTCTGCATTCCAAACAATTAAGGTGTTAGATATATGGTATGATAATCCTGGATATCTTCAAGAATCGTGTTCGTTCACTTTCCGAACAAAGTATTTCGACCCTATTCTTGTCTGGGTTCACGAAATCTTTGCGGGGATAATTCTTGAAGAACGATCTGTTTCTGACAATGGAGAACAGATCAGAATGTAGAGAGGAAGTATGTAATTTCGTATGCCAAATCGAGACCAAAAGACTCCTTATATAGGAGACCAATAATAGAAGCGAACAGACACACCTCTTCGGAAACAGTTATGTCTGTTGGAACGGGTGCAACTATTCAAACGAATCGTTATGTCCGTTGGGAACGAGTGCAACTATTCAAACGAATCGTTATGTCCGTTGGGAACGGGTGCAACTATTCAAACGAAACGTTATGCCCGTTTCTATTATTCATATTCAATTACGCGTTTGGTTCGACGAGCGTGCACTCCGCACTACCCTAACTCGTTTCAAACTTAACGCATAATTGCATTGGCCTATAGTAAATCACATTACTACCAAAATGCATTGATGATACTAAAATCACCAACAAACTCCCCCCATTTTAGTATAATCCTTGATTTACTTTACAGGTATAACGATCAAACAAATGCATAGAAGAAAATGTCTTACGATTGAATTTTCATCTTAGTACAAATACACATTCCAAATATTCGAAAATCGGGGTGTCATAATGATTGAACCCGTCAATCCATTTGAATATTTAAAGATATAGTACACATATGTTTCTTACAATACTCTACTATTCATACTTGACACTTTACAAGCCATGTGTCCTTATCCATTAATAAGCATATAGGAAGCCAAGTCCAAGCTTCTTGAAGCGGCAAAACTTCATGCTCACATAGGTGATCCTTTTAATCTTGCACCTGCATTTGCAATTTTTCAAAAGAACCATTAAGAAGATATACTTCAACCTAGCCATCACTTGCAGGTCTGAGCACATATCTTGGGAAGATAAACACATTTGCTCCAATCTTTAACTATGATCTTTCCACATTGAATTCTGCTTCTAACGTTGTATTAGAAGGGAATTGGGTATACCATAACTAATAGATTTAAATGGACTTTAATCCCATCCCAATTACCGACTTCTTCACTAAGTCTCTTGCTAACCCCTTAGTCAAGTGGTCAGCTAAGTTTTGTTGCGACCGAACAAACTCAATAGATATCACCCCATTCATGATTAATTCCCTAATCATACTATGTCTAATACCCAAATGTCTAGACTTTCCATTGTATATTTGACTATATGCTTTAGCCAGTGTGGCACTACTATCACAACGGATAGAAATTGGTGATATCGGTTTAGGCCATATCGGAATCTCATATACCAAGTTCCTTAGCCATTCTGCTTCTTTACCAGCAGCAGCTAATGCTACAAACTCAGATTCCATTGTGGAACTAGTTATACATGTTTGCTTCTTGGAAGCCCATGAGATGGCACCTCCCCCAAGCAAGATCACCCATCCACTTGTAGAGGATGAATCTTCAACATTATTTATCCAACTAGCATCCGAATAACCCTCTAACACCGAAGGAAATCCCATATATGACAATCCATAATTCATAATACCCTTTAAGTACTTGAATACCCTAGTTATTGCATGCCAATGATGTCTACTAGGATTACTAGTAAATCTGCTCAACTTTCCAACCGCATAAGTAATATCCGGTCTAGTGCTAATCATAGCATACATCAAAGAGCCTATAGCTCTTGAGTATTCGAGTTGATCCACAGGTTTACCTGTATTTGGCATAAGTTTTTCTCCTGGATCCATGGGAGTACTTACTGGAGAGCAATTTTCATAATTGAACTTCTTGAGTATTTTCTCAATGTAATGAGCTTGCGTAATTACAATCCCCTTATTCTCCCGTTTAATCTTAATACCAAGAATAACGTCCGCTTCTCCCATATCTTTCATGGAGAACTTTGACGACAAGAAATTCTTTATTTTATCAACTTGATTTTGGTCGGTGCCAAAGATCAACATGTCATCAACATATAGACAAATGAAAACTCCTTTACCGGATGTATCAAATTTGCTATATACACATTTGTCAGCTTGGTTTAGAATGAAACCATTAGACAAAACAACCTCATCAAACTTTTGATGCCACTGCTTCGGAGCTTGTTTCAGCCCATACAACGACTTAACTAGCTTACACACTTTATGCTCATTACCAGGCATTACAAAACCTTCAGGTTGCTTCATATACACTTCTTCTTCCAAATCACCATTCAGAAATGTTGTTTTGACATCCATTTGATGAATCACTAGATTATGAATAGCCGCCAAGGCAATCAACAATCTAATCGTAGTGATACGGGCAACTGGAGCATAGGTATCAAAATAATTAATCAATCCCTTCTTTTTGTCTGAAGCCTTTGGTTACTAATCAATTCTTATAGATGTTTAGTGTATCATCACTATGATACTTCCTTTAAATATATATCCAATATATTTAATGCATAGCAATCGTTGACGAACTTTTGATTTGTTTTTCAACAATCCGCGGAGAACTTTCCTCACGAGATTCTTATTTGTAGGAATCTCGACTTCCTTATCCTCCGTGTTAAGGTTCTCAAAATTCTACATCTTGTTATGAACCATCTTTGAATGATCTTTATATGTCTTATAGTATGTCTTATTGAACACAAACATAATATTCTCATGGAATCCAAATCAAATCTCAATTACAGAAATCATGAAGTTTAATCAACCAATCCATACTTATTTTCAAATTTTCAATTTCAATTTTAATTTTTCTTTCCACCAATTTAACTAACACGGCATAATAATTTTAATATTGAAAAATAAACAAAAGGAGATAAATTTTCCAATCAAACTATCGGAACAGTATGTCATAGATTTTTAATATCTCACATTCTTGCATAGTAGTACCATTAGTATAGCATATACATGCCTCTAATCAAATGACTTAATGTGAATTATATGCCTTTTAAAAAAGATAAACTAACAAATCATCACTTGTATGTATATGAAATATTGCTAGCGAAATACTACCCTAACAAACCAAAATAATAATGAAAGTATTCAATGCTAGTGATACTGTGCAAATGGATGACTTTTCCTAAGTGCAATTTATATTGAATTCTGACATAGATGTTAATCACTTGTATAAGACAAAACAACTTATATTTAAGCATACGCAAACATATTGCAACCTAAGCAGCATTACGGTGACAGGTGATCCCGAATAGGCATTCACGACAACTTGTCTTACCTTAACGTCACGTTAATACTTTGAACCATTGATTAGATATTATAATTAAAAATTAACATATGCATGCTAACAAAATATTCACGTAATACTCATTATCAATCATTATTGGAAGAATAAAACGTACCCGAATACTCATGATGATAATTATTGATCTTGAAACTTGTCTAATTTTCCGAAACTTTTAGTAATCTCCTTGACGGTGCTTCCTCCTCCAGCCATGATTATCAGAAAGATTACTTTGTTCGTTTGTTAGATATATGGTATGATAATCCTGGATATCTTCAAGAATCGTGTTCGTTCACTTTCCGAACAAAGTATTTCGACCCTATTCTTGTCTGGGTTCACGAAATCTTTGCGGGGATAATTCTTGAAGAACGATCTGTTTCTGACAATGGAGAACAGATCAGAATGTAGAGAGGAAGTATGTAATTTCGTATGCCAAATCGAGACCAAAAGACTCCTTATATAGGAGACCAATAATAGAAGCGAACAGACACACCTCTTCGGAAACAGTTATGTCTGTTGGAACGGGTGCAACTATTCAAACGAATCGTTATGTCCGTTGGGAACGAGTGCAACTATTCAAACGAATCGTTATGTCCGTTGGGAACGGGTGCAACTATTCAAACGAAACGTTATGCCCGTTTCTATTATTCATATTCAATTACGCGTTTGGTTCGACGAGCGTGCACTCCGCACTACCCTAACTCGTTTCAAACTTAACGCATAATTGCATTGGCCTATAGTAAATCACATTACTACCAAAATGCATTGATGATACTAAAATCACCAACATAAGGCCCAAGACAACTTTGGATATTCCTAATTTTTGACAGAATGTGCATCCTTTAGGGACAAAGATCCAATTCCAAACTTCTTCCATATCAGTTGATCCATGCAATCCTCAGAAGGTATACAAAAGTTTCTCAGTATATGCTTTAAGAAATTGGAAAAAGATCTTCCCAAACAGTAGAAAAGGACCAGCCATTAAGTTCCATAAAATAAAAAACCTTACCCGTAAGGTTTATTTTAAGATTCTGCCAAATGGTGGAAGAGATGTGATGTTTGATCATACCATTAGGCTTCATAATCTTGCTCCTGATCACACAAGGTCATTCTTCTTCAAAGCTAATTAAATCCTAATAGAGCTTGAGGTTGGAGGCCTCATTAAGGCATACGAGAGATCAAATGCCTAAGCCCCCATTGGCTTTAGGCTGACATTCTTTTTTTCCCATAAGATTGTAACCATTTTCCTTTTGTTAACAATGTCGCTCCGAATTAAATTTTTGGATGCACACTCAATGGTTTTCAATATGGATATGGGCCAAGAGTAAACTCTAATGGAGTGAGAAATCATGTCACGAATAACAGATTGAACAATAAGTGTTGTACCTGCAATAGAGAACATAGAGGTTTTCCAAGCAAAAATCTTGGCAAACATCTTGTCAGCAATATGTTACAAGTGTCTAGATTTAACTCTACCTTTAAAAATGGGCATCCAAGAGAGGTGAAAGACACATATCCTTTGCAAAAAAAACAATGATAATCAATAGACTATTTAACATAGAACTACTTATGATGCCTGCAAAAAGAGTGGATTTTGTGGTACAAAAGACCTGATTTGAGGCTATTGCATAGATGGAGAAGAGAGAAGTCAGTGCTTGAATATTTGATTTAGTGCATTTGAAAAAAAATAAAAATTTCATTATCATATAATATGTGAGTGGGAAGAGACATGTTCTTAGCTCCTAACATTGACTTAAGAGTCTTATCAAAGACAAATTTAGAGACCTTTGCGGATAACTTCTTTTACCAAATAGAAATGCAGATGAGATAGAGGGTCACCTAGCCTGACCCATATAGTACATTTGAAACAACCATAAATAGATCCATTAACCACCATAGATAAATAGGGAAAAAGAGAGAATTGAGGAAATCCAATTTCAAAATTTAGAGTTAAAGCCAAACCATTTTGACACATTAAGGAGGAAACTTCAGTCCAAGGTGTCAAAGGCCTTGTTAACATCTACTATGATGGCTAAATTGCCACGAAAACACTTTCTGTCAAGAAGATTGAAAGCTTCAGAAGCCAAGCAAATACAATCCTCTAATGGAGCCTTTTGTTCCTTGGATATCTAATAAGGCATGATAGAAGCCAGTCTATCTTCCAAAATCTTTGAGATTATTTTAAATTTGAAATTTGACTTGTCAATAAGTTTAAATTTATCAGGTATATGCATTTTAGTTTTGGGAAGAAGAATGATAGAAATCATATTGAAATTGGGAATGATCTAACCATGATTGAAGAACTGAAGCACTACATTGCAAACATTGGTGTTTATAATGCTCCAATAAGTTTGATAGAAAATGCCACCAAAACCACCAGGACCAAGGGAGCTCTTCTTGTCAAGATTGAACATTGCATTATGAATTTCTTCCACCAAAGGGCAAGCATATAACATATTGCTCATTTGGTTATTTTACAAACCATGGATGAAATCTTCAAAATTTCAGGAATCTTGACTTGCAGGTGCATGAAAAAAATGTTAGAGAAATAGAAGACTGCATGGTGTGCAATACTTTGTGGCTCGGTGATAATGTTGTCCCCATCTTTTAACATAGTGATAATGTTCCTGGAACTTTTAACTTTCACCATACTATGGAAGAATGAGATTTTTCGATCCCCTTCAAGATGGTAAGAGACCCTTGATTTTTCCTGCCAGAAAATATTTTCCATGCCAAGAGACTTTTCAAGCTACACTTAAGTCTTTTTCTCTTCATTGAGAAGATCATTTATGGCTCCATTCTTTTAGATGAGACTTTGAATGTCAAATAGCTTGGATATGTTATCCTTAACCTAATTATGAATATTAGAAAGATTTATTTGTTCCAAATTTGAAGCTTTGATTTTAGAAGTTAAAGCTTTTTATTAAGAATAAACATGGGGAAACCCGCAAAATGAGTTTTCCAGCATGTTTAAATAAAGTTGTAGCAAGTATCATGTAAAGTTCATATTTAGTGGAACCTCGAATGAAAGATAACTTTAATGAGATTAACTAAAATAAAAAACTATAGGGTAATTGTAACATCCCGATTTTATTAGTTATTTATTTAATTAGTTTTATTTGGTGTTTTACTAATTATTCATGTTATTCAATTATTTAGTATGATATTATTTAATTTGAGATTTGTGCTAATTGTATTAATTGAATTATTAGTAATATTATGAGATATTAGTTAATGGGCCTAATTTAGTTAGAAAGAATAGATTGTGGGTTAAGCCCATTTATGTGAGAAAGATAGTAAGAGAGAAATTAGGTTAGTTCTCATAACATTCATTTTGGAGAAAGAGGCTAGAGAGAAGAGAAGAGAAAGAAGAGAAGAGAAAGAGAAGAGGATTGTGAGATTCTTGAAGATTGGAGGAGTTTGAATAGAGGTAAGGGTTTGAATCCAAGTTCTTATAGGTTTATATGATTGGGTAATGTTGTGTATGCTTTCTATTCTTCCATTTCATGAATTTAGAAAATGATAGGGTTTATGTGAAATCAATTGGATTTTGGTGGTTTGTTCATGTTCAATGTGTTGTATGGATGATCCATGGTTAGGAACATGTTTAGGAACCTTGTATATGTGCAAAATTCGTTTTCAATTGATGTAGGAATTGTATATGGGTTAATGGGTGTTGTATGAGGGGATTAGGGGAGAAAAATGGTGAAATCTGAGTTTTCACGCAGACTGGGTCAACCTATGCTGAACCTGAGTCGACCTAAACAGTCCAGAATGCCAAAAATCTGTTTTTCCTTCTGTTAGGTCGACCTAGAGGGGTTTTGAGTCGACCTAACTGAGCTTGCGTCGACCTAGAGGAGTTTTGAGTCGACCTAACTGAGCTTGATTTTGTAAAGACCATAACTTTTGATCCGTAACTCCGTTTTATGCGCCGTTCGAAGCGTTGGGAAGCTAATGAGGTTTTCTACATGATAAAGTAGGGTTGATTGGCATTTGTTTAATTTAATTATGATGTTAATTGAAAATAACATGTAGTTATATGTGTATGTTATAGATGAATCTTGTATGACTAATGTTCATGGATGTATTATGTGATATGATAACCGCGAATTATGTGATTGAATTCTAAATGCTAGTTAATGTGGAATAGTTTAAATGGGATGTTAATATATGGATAACATGTGATTACTTATGTGTGTATTATGAATTAAGACTTGTGGTTAATATTCATATATGTGTTAAGTGATGTGATATCCATGATATGTTGGAATGAATATAAATATAGATTTATATGTACTATTTGAATGTGTCTTGTTGATAATGATCATTTTAAGGTGGATGTATTGAGATGTGGATTGAATACATGTAAATGCTTTTATGTGCGTTACGTTTTGGTATGTAATGAATAACAACTATTGATAAGATGTGTGGTAATATATTCATGATGATTGTGACTGGATATGTGATGGTTGTTATGCCTTGTTGTAATTGTTACTTGTGTTGTGAATGTGGTGTACAATTGGCGGATAATTCATAGAGTTGGATTATTGTGGTATGCGGTAAGTTAAGATTGATGAGATAATCTTAATTGCATAAGTTGTTGGTAATTGTACATACATTCATAGCATGGTCGGCTTTATGGTGGAAGCGGTGAAACTTGGGTTCACATGGTAAGAGACGTTGATCCTTGAATGGAAATAGGCGTAGCAGACGTGATCCTTAATTGGAAATAGGCGTGTTGGCTTTGATCTTGTCCGGATCGGAAGCGTGGCTTGGATTCTAAACATTGAATCGGAAAGCGGTGAAACGTTGGGTTCACATTGGGTACCACATGCATAGAGTCACATGTCTTGCATTGAGTCACATTGGTGTTATGTGATGTTTGAATGTATGCAATTATGTGATTGTTATGTGTGTATGAGATGTGATAAGTGAATTTGGTGATTCATTTGATATGAATGATTGTTGTGTTATAATTGGGATATATGTGATTGAAACATATGTGATGTAGATGTGAAATTATATGTACTTAGAATCTAGATGTTGGTGAAATATGACTATGTACATTATTTAGTAATCATGTATGATTATGTGGAATAGAATGAACTAGGTTGTATGACATGTACATGTGAATCTTGATTAATGGCATATGATGCATGTTTATGTGAAGAGTGATGAATTCTTGAAATGTATTCTTGTTGTGTTTTACATTTCCCATATTATGTTTATCTATAAGAAGTTGAATTCTCACCCTTCTGTTTGAATGTTATCCTTTGTTGGTAACGTGCAGGTTTCGTGGATAGTGATGCTTCGAAGGAGGCTTAGCGTCGAGATTTAGATCTCTAGTAGGGTGTCGTGACTAAGTAGTCACTTGTGCTCTGGTCATATGTAACACATGGGAGTTGGGTTTTATGTTTTTATGACTCGATGTTATGAGATATTTATTTACTCATATTGTATTCGTATTTGAATATGTTATTCTGGTTAATGTGTGGTCTTGAGCCAAGATGTTGAGACATGGTGGATGATGTATGGGAATCATCCTATTCTACCATTTATTTGATGAAATGATTATTCCGATGTGGTTTGCATGTTGTTTTAAATTCCCGTGTTATTTGGAAATGACCATTGCATGTTTAAGGATAAAATATTTGTTCTATTTTGAAATATGTGTAACGCCCTCGTGAGATGCATGCTTTCTTTACTCTGATTTACGCAAATATATGCCTTATTTGTTTAGTATAGAATTGGGGGTGTTACAGTAATGATCAAATCTTAATCTTAGAAGAGTCGGAACCGTCATATTGACACAATTAAACAACCAATCCTAATTGCAAAGAACTCTATCCAATATTCTCTCAATCAACCAACTTGTATGTGGGTGTACATGCATAGACGCAATTGTCGTAATTGCATATTAGAATTTAACATTTTGTTTTATTAGGCTCCACTTTTAAGATTAGAGCATGGTTGTTAGTATTGCCATAGAGAAAATAGTTTTGTAATTTCAAGCATCCAAAAAGTTCAATCTTTTAAAAAATGTAAATCTCATTTAGTAACCCCGATCACATCTAGGTTGAGATGGTAGCTTTTATTCATTGGTACTAAATAATTTTTATTTTTTTAGTTTATCACCGTCGGTTTAGTCCGGTTTGGGAGTCAGTTCTGGTATTAAGTGGTTCCAGTCTCATCCTGATCGCAGTTGCGGGGGATCGAACTGTGGTTCCTAGGGGTGCTCAAAACCAAAC
Source organism: Vicia villosa (assembly GCF_029867415.1). NCBI lineage: Eukaryota > Viridiplantae > Streptophyta > Magnoliopsida > Fabales > Fabaceae > Vicia > Vicia villosa. The sequence goes on along the minus strand of NC_081180.1, from coordinate 98,460,656 downwards.
CAACCCAACAGAAAACCGCAAACCAAACCAAACCAAACCGAAACCGCAAAAGACCGCATTTGATTCGGATTAGTTTGGGTTATTTTTTAACAAAACCGCACGGTTCGGTTCGGTTTGCGGTTTGTATTTTGTAAACCGAACCAAACCGAATCAAACCGCATTATGTTACAACCTAAATTTTACTTAACTCACATCCAACCAAAATTAAACGTATTATACATTAGCCTTATGAATACGAACAATTTTCCCATCCTTACACAAATAATTTCAGTCCCGATCTTCTCAAATCTCTAATAACATTATTTCACCTTCTTTGCCACATACATCTTCCCTCTTCTTCTATAATCTTTACTCTCCTATATTATTTCTTTTTCACCTTCTCATTTTTATGTAAATGTTCCGTATTTCAGTTTCATTTTTATCGCACATCTTCTTCTCTAATCTCTCAACACTTTTTCTTTTTCTTTTTCACCTTCACTAATCTTTCGTCTCTTCTATTTTTTTGTTTCATTATAATAATTTTATATTGTTTTATGCTATTATTTTATGTTTAATATTCCACTTTTGTCTAATTTAATTTTTACATATTACATGGAAAATTGTTGTCAAAATATGACGAGTTTTGTTGCTATTTGTTAGTGTATGAATGTCTAAATATAAAATTATATTGTCACACACACACACACATATATATATATATATATATATATATATATATATATATATATATATATATATATATATATATATATATATATATATATGTGTGTGTGTGTGTATGTATGGCTCAATAAAATATTTGTAAAAAACCGAACCAACCGATTCGAACCAAACCGCATTAGTTTGGTTTGGTTTGGTTCGGATTTTTTTAAAAGTCAACCGAACCAAACCAAACCGCACTATTTTTTCTCTTGCGGTTCGAATGATTTTTTTCGTCAAAACCGCCCAAACCGCACCGCGAGCACCTCTAGGGTTCCGTATCTCAATTTTCATTGTGGTCCCTTAACTTAAAAAAAAATCCACATTGATCTTTTAACTCTTTAAAAAGTATTATATTAGTCTTTATTGTTCAATTAGTAATGAAAAAATTCAAGAATTGATTATTAAATTCGTCGCTAAACATGAACCTTTTAAAATTAATGATCAAAATAAACAATGAAATTATCATACAGGACAAAAAATATTAAACCTAAAATTTATCATCAATTGGAGAATCTTTCTCTTATTCTAATCATTTATAAATTACTAGATTGTGACCCGCGCGTTGCGCGGTTATTAATCATAAAATGTTTTTTATTTGAAACTTAAGCTTTTGTGAAATTAAAATTAAAGATTTTAATTCTTTAAAAATTTAATGTATTATTATTCAAATAAAATATAAATTAATAATTTTATTTATTTTAGACAGTGTTAATTATAGAAATTTTTTCTTAAAATATTGTGGCATCCCTATTATTATCATTATCATTATTAATTGTGGTGAATGAATATTACATTATTATTATTATCATTATTATTATTCTGAACTTATTATATTTTAAAAAAATTATAGCCGTGGCTCAATATAATATTATTGTTTTTGTTTTTATAGTTATTATGATTATAATTATTATGATTAATTATTTTCCATAATAGTTTTTATTTATATATTTTTTAATAGTGGTAATTAAATATTATATTATTATTATTTATAATAGTTGTAGATGGATATTATATGATTATTATTATTATTATTTATTATTTATTATTATTAGCTAAATATTATATTATTATTATATATTATTTATATTATTTTATTATTATTTATATATTATCAAATTTAATCGAATTTTCAATAGTTTTGTTGTTTGGTATCCCCATGTTATACATTGCATCAAATTATTATATATTATTTATATTATTATTATTTATTTTATTATTATTTATATATTATCAAATTTAATCGAATTTTCAATAGTTTTGTTGTTGGTATCCCCATGTTATACATTGCATCAAATTATTATATATTATTTATATTATTATTATTATTAATAGTGCTAGTTATTTATTATTATTATTATTATTATTATTATTATTATTATTATTATTATTATTATTTATTTTTAATGTAGAGATAAATTAGTGGTTAGAACAATGGTTTTAATAATATTATTAAAAAAAAATGGGATATAAAAATTGAAAATTTTAAAATCATGCCACATAGGTTAGAGTTGTGTTCAAAGTTGCTAAAACCATGCCACATAAGCATTAGGGTTTCAAGGTTGCCATCATGACAACCTTGCATTTAGATTAAGTAGATTTTTTACTAATTATTTATAACTTTATAACTAAAGTGTTTCCATACACAACCAAACACATAAAAATCAATACAATTTATAGTTAGAGTAGTCATGATATGTAAAAAGTGTTTTTTACTTCAAATACAATGGTTAAACAAATTAATGACATCAAAGGTAATCAAAATTCATAGTAGTAAGTTTATCAACTGTTTTTAACTTATCATTTTACCATTTATGTGAGTTTATAACTACAAAAATTTACAAAAATTTCAATACACAATAACACATACAAGTATTAACATATAAATTTATACCTATAGTATTGGAGACAACAACTTTTTATGTATAAAGTATTGCAAACAAGACAACTACTATCTACATCTCCTTTTGTTCAAGACAATAGAATATCATGTTTTATTGATGAAAAGCATAGAAGATCGTGTTTTATTGATAAGTGTTTCTTTGGTATTTTTCTTAAAAACATTCACTAATTTAAAAATTTGGATGTTATTAATATAAATTTTAAAAGAAAAATATTTAGATTTTACGAGAATCATCCAAAAATATTTTAGAATATTATAATTAGAGGAGGGATATATTTACTCAAAAGAGTAAGTTTTTATAACTTACTCTACATTTTCACTATTAACTATTTTCAATCTCTAATGGTTAAAAATAATAAGTGATTAAATATGAAAAAAAAGTAAGACTATTACTTATTATTTTTAACCATTTAATTGAAAAGAATTAATGGTTAAAAATAATAAAATAATAAAATATTATTAATCAATTTATGATGCACTTAATTCATCCTTTAAATGTTCAATTAATATTTGTTTTGTTTTTTTTTATTATATTCAAATCTATATATGAAAAATGGTAGTTATTTAGAAAAACAAAAAACAATAAGTACTATATGTAACACAATTTTTTTTTTAATTTACATATGACCACTATAATCTTTAATATTATAAGAATTTTATCTTATTTATAATTTTTTTGACTCAATAGTAGCTCTGAACACAGTATGAAAGAATACACTATTTTTTAATTCATAATATATATATATATATATATATATATATATATATATATATATATATATATATATATATAATTTTGTTTTAGTATTAACAATGTATATGTGCTTACAAATAACAATTTATTTATTTTTAATCATATATGTAGAAAAAAAATCAAAAGCAGACAAATAAAAATATTAGATGAACACAAATAAAATAGTATGCAAATAATTAATGTTGATGATGTTTTTGTGTAAGTTCAAAGTGCTATCCTATGTTTTTTTTAATAAACTTTCTATAATGAAGTGTTAAAACACTTTATGTTGGTTTTATAAAAATTTGATAGAAATAGACTATGTAAAATGTAAATGTAGATGTAGAAGAGTTAAAATTTACAATCACTTTGCATTTCTAACAAATATAATGTCTATTTACTCATGATTTTTATTATTTCATCAAGAGTCATAGGTAATACATGAAAAATGAAATATAATGCATTCCTTTGTCATGGATAGAGTTGGTGGTTTTCTTTGTGATTGGAATGCGTGACTCTAAAAGTCATATTTTATTCATGAGAATGAGAGAAAATTAATAATATATAATTTATATAAGGGTTAAGTATTTGTAATTCTCTTAAATAACTTGAATTTTGTTTTTAGTCTTTCAAAATATTTTTTTTAAAAACAATTCTTTTAAAAATTTGCATACTTATTTTTGGTATGTCCTGCAATTTATCGATGCATTTACAATTTAGCGATAAAATTAACGGTGGTTTATTATTTAACAAACGAATTAGCGATAATTTTAGCGATGATTTTAGTATTGGACCAAAAGTAATACTGAGGAGGATCGCATTCATATTTAGGAGGATCACATTCATATTTAACCTTTTATATAATATCTAAAAATAAATTTTAAAATATTTAGGAGGATCACATTCATATTTAACCTTTTATATAATATCTAAAAGTAATTTTTTATATTAACTTAAAAACACAACTCTCAATTTTATCTTTTTTTTTTTTTTTTTTTTTGATAAAAACGCCTCTTATATTACGAAACCGGCACAACCACCGAACGATTACAAGAGGGACCAGAGGCCACGGTAGGGATACACCCAATCCAAGTTTTGTTACCTAAAGTTCTGCCAACGCCCACCATATGGTGAGCATCAACATTACCACTTTTACCTACAAAAGAGACAGTAACATTCCTAAAACAAGCAAGTAAATGTTTACAATCAGCCACAATTGGCTCCAAATCAGCAATGTAAGACAGTCCCCAAATGCTATCAATAACACTAAGAGCATCGGATTGGAGCACCGCATTGTCAAGATGAATGGATTGCATCAGAGAAAGCGCCCACCTTATGGCCATTGCTTCAGCAACAGTAGGGTTCACCAACAACTGCTCTCGCCTACAAGCTGACAAAGACACTCGCATGCCCTCCACTTTCACCACACATCCCATGGTCATAGTTCCATTGTCATAGCAGCCTGCATCAACCTGAACAATGGACACTCCTACCTCAGGACTGGAAATCTGATCTGCCGTCGAAATCTTCTTCTTCCTGGCTAATTCTGGGTTGGCATGGTTGAACTCCCTAATAACCTCAGCTGTTTCAAAGGCTACTCTGGCAGGGTCCTCCCTCTTTCCATTGAACACACAATTATTGCGAGCGTTCCAGATTTTCCATAGGAAGGTGCATTGCAATTGCATGACCAGCATATCACCCCCACACAGAATCTTGTCGATCCAATCAATCACGTCCAGATTGCTAGGCAGCCGGAACCCCAGTGGCGGAGAAAAGCCAGCTTTCCGCGTGAAATCGCATTCCAGAAATAAGTGATGGGAACTTTCAGCATCAAGTTGACAGAGTGGACATGTAGGGTCAAGAACAATACCTTTTTTTTGAAGATTGCATCTGGTAGGGATAATGTTTTTAGCTAGGCGCCAAACGAAATTGCGAATTTTCGCCGGGATAGGTACCTTCCAGAGATTCTTCCAAAAAGCACTCCTACTGGCTCCTGAATTACTTGCCTCATTTCGTCTCCTATCCCCTCCCAGCAAATGGTATGCGCTTCTAACCGAATACTCTCCATCAGCCTCGAAATGCCAAACTCTCTTGTCTTCCAAGCACCTTCTAGATACAGGAATGCTAGCAATTCTGCGAGCATCATAAGGGTCGAATGTTTCATTCAGCGCTTGTCTATCCCAACAGCCCAAATCATGATCAATAAGGGAAGAAACCTGCAAACAATTATCAACATTCCCGTGCCGAATTAACGGTTTGAAAGTTGGGCTCGAGGGGATCCATGGGTCCTGCCAAACTCTCACCAAGGATCCATTCCCAATCCTCCATCTGAAACCTCTACTGACAGCTTCCTTGGCGCTTAATATGCTCCTCCAAGCATAGCTGGGGGAGAAGCCCAATGTAGCCTCCATAAGATCACCCCGAGGGAAGTATTTTCCTTTGAAGACTTTAACAAACAGTGAATTCCCACCTTTGAGCAACCTCCAGAATTGTTTGCCCAGAAGACTAATGTTGAAATCGCTGATGCCACGGAATCCCATACCTCCCATACCTTTTGCCACTGAAAGTCTGTCCCAGCTCATCCAATGAACCTTATTTGTACCATTGTTGGATCCCCACCAGAATTTAGCTAGCATGGATTCAATCTCCTTACACACACCATCAGGAAGCTTATAACAGCTCATAACATAGCTTGGAATTGCTTGTGCCACCGCCTTGATTAAAGTTTCCTTTCCCGCTCTCGATAGGAATTTCTCCTTCCATCCTTTAAGCTTTTTCCAAATTCTTTCCACAACCATAGCAAATATATCCTTCTTTGACCTTCCGAACACCACAGGTAATCCTAGGTATTTAGAGTGGTTGGTCACACTCGGGACACCTAACTTGCTGCTCACCAAATTCCTTGATTCATTGCTCACATTCTTGCTGAACGAAACCTCTGACTTGCTGAGATTAACGACTTGGCCGGAAGCATCCTGGTAACAACGAAGGACCTGCATAATACGATCAGCTTCAGAAGTAGTAGCTCTAGCAAAGAGGAGACTATCGTCCGCGAATAGGAGATGTGAGATAATGGGCGCCTTTCGCGCAATCTTAAGGCCATGTAACGTCTTCTTTTTGATCTCCATCTTCAGCATTCCCGAAAGCACATCTGCACATAGAACAAACAGGTAAGGAGAAAGGGGGTCTCAATTTTATCTTAAGTTTCAAATTAAAGTACCAATTAGTATCAAAGAGTTGAGTCTTTGATATAAACAATATTTGATAGGTATTATTTATCTCTTAGTCAAATTGCAAACTATCAAACCCTTATTCATATTAGAATTATATGGAGGAGATTCAAGGCCGACCCAAACAATTCTGAGACCCCGTACGAATTTTGAAATTGAAGAATAAAAATATTTTTCTTAAAATCAAAATTATCCTTTTTAAATTTTTTAATTAATATACTATCAGAAAATAAATGAAACTTTAATTATTATACTTATTTTTTGATGAAAGATCGAGAAAAATATGTGAAATATAATATCGTTGTTCATTTTATTGTTTTTCATATTCTCTAGATGTAGAATTAATATTATTCATTTGTAGTCTAATAATGTTCAATTTATCTAATTGTCAGGTAGCTTTCTATTATATATATATATATATATATATATTAATAATTATAATAATAATAATTAAATTAAGACTCAGAGTAAATTAATCATGCTTCTCAAAACAAGGGTGTCACATATAACTCAAAAACCATAAACATTTGTCATGCTCAAATAACACTAAATTAAATTCATGTTTTTCATATCACTTCACATAACATGTAGCAGCGGAATCACTTTCATTCATAAAGAATATAATAATTAAGGTCTCCAAAATAGAACTCATTTATTTAATCAACTTAGGCATAAAAGCCAATTCTCCACATAACTCCAATAAATCATAACAAAGTAAAATAGAGTATACAATGTATATCTCAAAACATGAATTCAAACGCTTCCCAAGTGTTAAATGACCAGAGCATGACTCGACCCAAATTAAATACAAAAATATAATAAGCTACTCCATCAGCTACTTTCTTGCTAGAAGCAATCTATAATCTTCAGTACCTGAGCGATGTCGTATAAAACATCATTCCAACAGAAGGGTGAGAATTCACATAATTATCGAAAAATCATATAATAATATACAATGCATAACATACATGTAATAAGATAAATATTCCCACACTTTATTGCTTTATACAAATAGTATCACTCAATTAAATCACATCACTCGCAACACATAGCCACAATTCCCAATTTCACCAATACAATCTCATTCACATAATGCACATAGTTATATAGTACGGCATAAGACATCATGCGACTCAATGCATGACTCAAATGCAACTCATGCATGTGGTACCCTATCATTAAAAATTGGTTCACTTAGGAACCGGGTTCACCCTGCTCGAACCCCGAATCCATCCTGCTCGAATTTGGGACAAGTTACCAATCCACCATGCTCGGATTGCAACTCGCATCTTTCATCAACAACAACGACATCTTAAATGCATGTCAAAACACATCAATGCAACAACAACATAAGGTTTAAAGTCTCCTCCTGATAATAAACAACATGCATTGGCCCACGATAATAGTTACCCTACTCGAACTATTATCCTACAACCAAGGTCGTCTCAAGTTTTTGGAGGCCCTGTGTAGATTAGCCGCAATTTAAATATTAGAGGCCTTATGTACTCACGATTTAACCTATGTGATATTTTATGAGGCTCTATTTAGCTATAGTTTAGCTCTTGTTTGTTGTTTGTGTCCCAAGACAGGAGACTGATTAGGAAGAGACTGGACAAATTAGGGTTTTTAGACCCACAAAGTAATTCAACATTCTTCTATGATTCAAAGGATTATCTAATCAATATCAAAGTCTAATGATGGTTCAATGCAAGATCAATCACCTTCAAGTTTATCAGAAGCTCCAATTAGAGTTTTTGACCTAATTCCACTAGAGGGTTGACTTTTAATCAGGACATGACTCCAAGATTCAAACTATGATTCAAGGACATCCAAATAAAAATTATAATCCATTCCCATCATTAATTTGAGGAGGAGACCTTGATTCCTATGAAAATCACAAAATTGCAGTTCATTTGGAAAAATCAACTATGCAAGTCAACCTTTGACTTTTGAGAAAAATGGTCAACTGTGGACTTTTAAGGATCCAAATCATCATCATATGGATATTGAAGACATTTGATCAAATAAAATTCAAATAATTCATCAAAAAACAAAATGTCAACAAAAGTCAAAATTAGAGTTTTAAGTGATTTTTAACCTAATTTTGGGAACTTCAAATTTTGCCTACAAACTCAAAAATCTCCAAACATGGAAGTTGTAGATCTTGACAAAACAAACAACTTATCACAATGCAACTTTTGGCTAAAAGTGGTTATTTTGAGAGATTTTGGATTAAGAAGGTTTATGTTCAAAAGACTTCGAAAAATTCTAAGTGTTTTCACCTAGTTTTTTCTTAACTTTAAGGCCTTTTTTCTCCATGATCCAAAAAGAGTTTGGGGAAACTTTCAACAAATGGATTGAATTATGTAGCAAGGGCTTTCCAAAGAGATCAATAGCATGAAAATCCATGGCTTGATCAATGAGATATGATTTTGTGAAGAAGGCACCATGAACACTTGAATTCAAGAATGAAAATGAAGAAGTTATAAACCAAACTTATTCAAATTTGAAAGATTCCTTGCTCGCATCCCCTTTAACTTGTTCCAAGCACCATAATCAGTAGATTACACTTGCTTTTGAGCTATGATCCAAGTGTTTAAGACATTATCCAAGTGATTATTCCATTAATGGCATAAAAATCACACTTCTGTTTTGAAAAAGAGGTTTCAATCACAACAACTATTCTCTTGAGCCACTACAATGTTTCTTCTGCAGCAAAAGAATTTCAAATGCCACAAGCAACCTCTCTAAGATCAAATCGAAGTCTCCCAAGCATGCTTAAAGCATTGTACCTTCCATGGGAAAACCAAAAATCCCATTTCTTCACAAACAAGCAAGATGGTACCAAAGTCACATGGGAGCTTAAAACTCCGAGTTTTTTCCCTCCACAAACCCTAATTCTTGCCTATAAATCGAGGGTATCACTCCCTTGATCAAACACACAAAATTTCTCCAAGTCACCCTTGCTTCCAAACTTCTCATTTTGTATCATTTCCATTTTTCAGGTCATTTTGAATTAGAAAGTTTCTGGAAGTAAACCAACACTTCCAACAACTTCCATACATCATTTGGAAGCTGTTGATCACCTCCAAACACTTCCCAAACACCTCTAACCAAAAATCATCTTTCAACCTCCATTAAAGGTCATTTTAAGCTCTTAAGTTGTCAAAACCCAAACTAAACACTTACTAACCAAAAGAGCCTTCCAAATAGCTTGTATATCACATATAGAAACTATCCATAACCTCTAAACACTCACCAAACACCTGGAACCAGAAATCACCATTCAAAATTCCATTAAAGTGTCACTTTGAACCAAAGTTGGGATTTGGAAATTGGCTTGTGCGTTCTTGAATTTTTTTGTGTTGGATACCTTCTATATCACATATAAAAGCTATACAAACACCTGTTTTGAAACTATAACACTTGGAACATACACTTCCAGCCATAACTTTTTCTTTGTGTAGGTAGTATCGTGTTTAAAGTTGCAGGAACTTGCAAGCTATTCTGAGCATTACAATAGCTTCCTGGTGGATCACTGAAGCTAACTGAGCCTTTAAGTCACTCCTAGGTTCTCTCAAGCCCTATGCTCGACCTCACTTTCAGAGGTATGTAGCTCAACTCTGAGCTCCTTGAATGGAGCTCAATTAATGCGTTTCTTGATACCAAACATGACTTTGTTAATGCGTATATTTCAGAAAAACATCTCAAAATATCTTAAGTCTTTTCGACCTTTCGGCTTCGGAGATGTTATAACCCATGCCTTGCTTCAACTTAGGAGAAACTTCAATCGCAAAGAAACTCCAAAATAGCCTTATAGAGACATTCTTCCTCGAAGCACACAGCGCATTTTAGAATATTTAGTTGTCAAAATCTTCAGCTAACAATGCCACCTGAATGATCTCATCCAGTCTACGCCTGTGATCAGACCACTCAGGGAAGAAACCATCGGCAATTCCTGCCTGCGCCGTGTCAACTATCTTACGACATCGAGGAAGAACATTGTCAGTATGGTCCAACTAAGATTGATGCGTCTGCAAGATCTCCTCATGGGAAGGTTTGGGTGGTGATCCCGCTGCAGTGAGGATCATGTATGAGTGTGACACTGTGAAGTTCCAAGTGATGTACGCGTCAGTGCATCTCTAGTTTCTCTCTGATATGATAGTCCGAGCCTCGTCAAAAACCATGTGATGCTCAAAGTCTACAAATACCTCATCTATCCGTCGAAGGGTAATCACGATAGGAGCGGAGACGAAAGGGTGGCGAGGTATCATTTGACAGTAGTCAAACTGCCGTATGACGCACTCTAGAAGATAACGAACATTGATGGTCGAATTGAAAACCAACCATTATGAATATAGGGCAACGTCATCCCACGTAACTGTCTCGTGGTGAACAACATAATAGTCGTATCAGATGTCCTCTACAGCCATGCGGTCAAGATAGCTCCTACAAGGATCCGACACCTGGTTCCCTCTAAGGGGGATGAAGGCACTAACACGTGACATGGCCTTAGTGTAGTCAGACACCTGGGAATGTTTCGAATTTCAGAGTGATGCATTTGGTTGGAAAGACACGTGGAAGCATCGGGGAATCGAAGCACATGCAAAGGAACAACGTGGCGATCTATTAGAATAAGACCGTTGGGGTCGAATTAGTATAAATAGGGATCTTAGTGGTAGGATTCGGGGTGTGTTCATTTTGTACAAACCACTCAGAAAAATTGCCCAAGTATCAAGTGAAAGAGAAAGAGTTGTCATTGAGAATGTATGTGTAACACCATCTGTAATTTACATTTGTCTCAATTTTATAAATTCAAGTCATTTATGTAACACCCTTCTAAACCCTGCGACAATTATTAAAATAATCAGAATGAAAACATAGAACAAAGGGTGCCACAATTAATTTTTAAACCAAACATGTGTCAATTGTCATGCCTTATTAGAAACGATTCAGCAATTAAACCACATCATGTTTAACACAGCGGAAAGTATACATCACCAAATCAAAGTAATGGAACAGAATCAAAACCACCAAAATAAAGTATGCAATTCAAACTCTAAACTAAATTGTTCCCCAGTGTTACACTATCAGAGCATGAATGACACGACACCAAACTACTGGATGAGCTCTATAAGCTATCCTCATCGATCAATAGGCTGCTACTCCTCAATCTGGAAATATCAACATGTAAGGGTGAGTCTCATTCAAAATTAACAAGTATTATACAATCATAAGTAATAAAACATCATAGCATTATCATTCACCCAATTATAACATGTATTCAGATTTCCGACAGTTGATCAAATCACCAAACAATCAAACACATCACCAAGTATAATACTCAATCATTTGGTCATACCATATTATCATACACATGAGTGAACTGACACTATGCATGTGGTACCATACATGGCCTAAGATTAAGTGCATTGAGAAATTATCTAATTTTATGAATGACACCTTGCACGGTTGCACCATAGACTCCACCTTAAATAAAAACTACCTCTACTCTTTTTTCTCCAATCAAAATCAAACTACTTTCTGTTATCTTGTTTTTATTTTTTATTTTTATTATGACGATTCTATAAATAGTTACTTTAAGAAAGAATTATTAACTTTCGTCATGAAAGCGATGGAATAATGGCGATCCTTTTCCCCTTTTGAGTTCGAAGTTGACACTCACCCGACCCAATACACAATTCATCATCATCAACCCCAAAAGCAGAACAACGCATAAACAATTCATCAATTTTCCACGCACCCCCACCGTAACCAGCTATGTCATTGCGCAGAAGAACCTTGCTCAAGGTCATTGTCCTCGGCGATAGTGGGTACGTTACGTTTTTCCCTCTTTTCGCTTCAACACCGTTTTTTCATCCTTTCAAATTCTAACAATTTCAGTTCACGCGTTTTCGTTCATTCTCATTGTATTGCCAGGGTTGGAAAAACCTCGTTGATGAATCAGTATCCTCATTCGCCGGTTTCGTAATTTTAGCTTTTTAATTGATGAACTCGCTTAAACACCGATTTTTGTTTGTTATTTTTTGTTTAAGTTATTATTTGTTGTTGTTAATTAATGTTTAGGCGGTAATTAGTTTGGATCTCCCTTAATTAATTTTTACTGGTTTTATTACTGTTACTTATGAAGAAAGTTTTGACTCGTTTAAAGTTGAGGTCAATTTAATGATATTATAGTTATTATTATTTTCTTATTGGGATTTATAGTGTTTGAGGATCTTTAACTATAAATTAGATATGTGCACAATAAGTTTAGTCAGCAATATAAGGCTACAATTGGTGCTGATTTTGTCACTAAAGAACTCCAAATTGATGACAGACTCGTTACTCTACAAGTGAGTTTCTTGTTTCAATAGTATTTAAGTATGGTTTTTGTTTTGTTTGTTTTGGGAATGTTGTGAAAATTTAGTTTATTTGAGTGATTTTGTATGTATGGTTTGATTGGTAGATATGGGACACTGCGGGACAAGAGAGATTCCAAAGTCTTGGGGTTGCGTTTTATAGAGGAGCTGATTGCTGTGTTCTTGCGTATGATGTGAACGTCATGAGGTCGTTTGATTCACTTGACAACTGGCATGAGGAGTTTCTCAAACAGGTTATTGTTGTCTGCTTTTTTAAAACACTACTTTTGTTGCATTTTGTGGTTTGGGTGATAGTTTGTATTTTTGGTCCTGCTTGTAGTTTTTTCTTGATATTCTAGAGAAAAGGTAATCATACAAAGTTCAGTTTTCTCATTACGCCCTAGACATTAAAATCTTTGTAGCATGTAAGTTGTACTCTAACTTACAAATAGTTAGAAATCTTGATATTAACAAACAAGTAAAAAATACAAATTTTTTAGTATTGTTTTATGATATATCTGTGAGTTGAGGGAATTAGATTTTGCTAGTTTGTTAAGTGCTAATTAGGTCAATTTTTTAATTGAGACTTGAGAGGGATGTGATAGTTAGAGAAACAAGACATGTTACTCTGACATGTAAATAAGTAGGATGCAAAGGAGGGTATCTAATCAATTGGGAAAGTCTCGGACCATTTGAGCATTGGAAGGTGTAGACCCTCAATCTTCTGCAGTGTTCTATCTACTAAATTGGGGTTTATCCCTATTTCTTTCTAATAAAAATATCAGTTTCTACTGTTATATTTGACTTGAGTTCTTTACTTCATCTTTTTTTAACCTTGTGCTAATGCTTTATCTCTTACTGATTAGATTATGATCTAGCATCTGCACTTATACATACAATGAATCCATATGCTGATTAACCTATCACTACCTGATTGGATTTGATTCACTTTTATATAAAATTTACCAGTATTAAACATTCCTATATAAGCTTTTGGATTAAAATTTATATTCTCATTGTGACAGGCAAACCCTTCTGATTCAAGGACATTTCCATTTATATTGCTTGGAAACAAGATTGATATTGATGGTGGGAATAGTAGAGTGGTAAGCAGATATTATCACACTTATAAGTTTCCATATTTGATCATAGATGTCTAATCATATGATGTCATTCACATCATTATCGTTTATGCAGGTTTCTGAGAAGAAAGCAAAGGACTGGTGTGCTTCAAAAGCGAATATTCCATACTTTGAGACATCTGCAAAAGAAGATTACAATGTCGATGCCGCATTCCTGTGTATTGCAAAGACTGCCCTGGCCAATGAGCATGAACAAGACATGTAAGTTTTCATGTACATATACATTATGATGTGATATGAATTTAAGTTGTGGTATTATATACGTCAAGTTAGGATTAGAAATAGTACTATGATTATGAATTTAAGTTAGGCGAAGAAATAGTACTAGGATTAGGAATGTACAGGTATGAACCTTGAATTTGTTTAAATATTTGTACCACCCTATTTTAAACTCAGAAATGAAATATGAAGATAAGTGTGTATTCTGTGTAAAATACCAAGGAAAACAAATATAACCAGAACAATGCTCCTTAGTGAAAATCCCCGTTCAAATCACAAGCTAAAGACACCCAAAATGGTAAAAGATAACTTCTCTCTCTCGTCACTACTCATACAAAATATTCTGGTCACATGGTTTCCACTTCCACATGACTGGCTTTTCACCCCAGCTTCGGATCCTTGCTGATATAGTTTCTAGCCCGTTGAAACCGTAAGCCTATGAGGCAACTGTTCAGCCTTTTCTCTTCCCTTAGCAGATTTGTGATTAACCAATGTTAACAAGATCACAAGTAAGATTGTGGGATCGGCTCCTAACACATCCATTGACTATAAGGCTAGTTCTATGCGGGGTTTAAGTGAGTAGCATGTTATGGGTGCATGCGCATCTACTGGCACTCTCTGTTTAACTGTCAATGAAGTATTGGAAAATAGAAGACGGTTCACTTTTCTGCATTATCGGGTACCTGCTTTGGTTTTTGTAAAAGTCTTTTTTACTTAATGTATAATACTTCCCCCCTTCCCCCAAATAGGCCAGTATTACTTAAAGAGTTACTTGTAGTTTCATCTTAAACTATTAGGAGAGAAGGCAAACAATTAGAGGAGAGGAAAACCTAGAAAGACCGACCATTAGAGAAGTTATTAAGAAAGATTTCAAGATTAACGATTTGGATAGAAGCATGGTCTTGAATAGAATATTATGGTGCAAGTTGATCCATGTAGCCGACCCATTTAGTGGGATAAAACTTGGTTGTTGTTGTAATGTTATTCTAAGAGAATATTTATTACCAAACTTTTTGAAGCAGTGGATTTGCATGGAAACGGTGGAATGACAGTTTGAAGACAACCGACGCTTAGTCTGGAGTTGGGATTGAATTATACTCATGAAATACACAAAATCTGCGTTCTTTTAACTTTTATTTTTTGTCTATGATTTAGTTAAGACTATGAAAACGTAAAGAGTTATTGGTTCAAAAGATTAAACTACATAGGAAGAGGTGAGAAGTTGGCAAATGCCAAATGGGAAGGCTTGAAATGTGCACTGAAAGACATTGATCTTTCAATGATATTGCTAATTTTGGGGCATTTAACCCATTTTCTTTCCAACAAAAGCTATTATGGAGAAATTCAATCATCTTCAAAAAATTCTATTTGAAAGCTATTTGCATCTAACGTGAAAGGAATTGTAAGGAAAACTCCTATTACAAACATCAGTAGTGAAGGAGTTCTTGATATTAAAGCTGCATTTGAGGTCCAATTGTACAAATCATGTAAACTAGTAGCAACCTAAACCGGAAGTCACAATTAAAGATCAAATTGAGAAGATTGTAAATAAAATAGTTTCAGAAAGAGATACTCATTATGAGTCTATCTTTACTCTTACAAATTGTATGCGTATATTCTTCTTTTTCCAGGAGGGACTCAAATCTTGGCATATGCGACCTTTTAAATTATGATTGAGTTGTGTGCAGATCATTGCTTTTTTGAGTTCTGAAAGCATTATTTCAATTTGAATTTTTGCAGATATTTTCAAGGGATTCCGGAGGCGGTTCAAGAGACTGAGCAGAAGGGTGGTGGATGTGCATGCTGAAATTGAAATACTGAATAATTTCAGACACTCCCCTCAATGCTGTGTTTCAAATTCTTTTTCATCATATAGTGTACACGATATGCCATGATTGTGTGGGTGAATTATGTGCCTTCTTGATGTTCCCATTTTTATAGTAGTCTTGTTATTGAGAAGTATGAGTTTGAGAATGTTGCACTCTCCTAGGCAAAAACAATGAAACATGTTCCATTGATTTACCACAAATCAGTATATAGATTTAAAAGTGTAGTAATTTTTTGTTTTCTTTAGTGTCCAAATTGAGATTTGGCATTGAATGTTTATATTGTTTGAATGATACATACTAGACATTACTAATTTGTGCGGTGCTTCACATAGTTGAATAATTTTTTGTTTGTTTTTTTGTGCTAGTAAAAATTACTATTAGAATTTTTGAACTGTTAATGTTAGAGGTAAAGGTTGGTCTGGTTTCATTTGCACTAAAATGAGTCATTGTTGGAATGAATATGATATTGACTTGTGTCGTGTGAGTTAGGCTTATAAGACCCATTAATAATGTAGTTGTGTAGAATGTCACATTCAAAGTGATGAAAAGCCAACTTGGATTGGCTCAATCAATTCAAGATATTGGATAAGCTGCTGCATATAGGTAATTCATTAAATAATGCATATATCCTCTCTGGCAGGTTATTATATATCATTTTAAAATATATATTTATATTTATTCTAATTTATATATCATTTTAAAAAATTAATGCATATAGGTAATTCATTAAATAATGCATATGTCCTATCTGGCAGGTTATTATATATCATTTTAAAATATATATTTATATCTATTCCAATTTATATATCATTTTAAAAAATTAATAAAATATTTCATATTGCATCTTTTATAATTTATAATTTTTCAATTCTTATTATTTTTGGTATGAAAGAGGTCTAACCATCATAAGAAAAATAATTTTTTCCTGGAATTGGGTTTTTGATAATCTTAACCAAAATACAATTTATATAATAGCACTCTTCTTATAACATATGGTTGATATATGTGGAAATGGTAGAATTTGGCTATAAGGTTTCCAGCATCCTAACAACGGGTACTACTGGCTAAAGAACTCGAAGATTACAACAGGCTAAAGAAGTAAAGAAGTTGAAGATTACCATCGCCTGAAGAGAGAAGTACTCATCCCATTTTAAGGGTTGAAATGGTGCGCTCCACATCCCTGAAAACACAAAAATATCTATTGGTGTTCAGAGATAAATTCCAGAATACACATAAAATAACACCAACTTTTGTATTTCAGCCAATCATCATATTTTTGTCAAAATGTATTTTGAAGAAGCATCTTCGTATATTATTTAGGGTGAATCCGGAGATGCATCTCTATAAAATTTCTTATATCCATTTATGATGTTTTTATTCGTTGAACTTATTTATTTAACAACTCAGTGACGATTTTGGAGACACATATTCGGAAATATCAAGCGGAGAATTAAATAAAACATAATCTTACATGTTCTTATTCCTCATGATCAAATTCAACTTCATTATCAAAACACTTAAAATTAGTATTTCCTTTCTCAATTAACTTTTCAATACCAAAATATCATTATTGTATTTTATCACATCAAAGAGAACAAAAGAGACTGAAATTTGACCGGATCACTTTCTTGAAAGAATGGAAGAGTTCACCAAATTGAGCGACATTGAAAGAGAATTAAATAAGGAAAGGTCAAAGAAGAAACTACCAATATATATAGATTTAGATGGTAACACGTATTTGGATGCATTTTAGTTTTTATCCAACATTGTAACTCGTTTTTTTGCATTTAATATTGTCAATGATGTAATCTCGATACAATTTGAGACATACGTAATGTGTATTGTTATATAATTTAGAGGATAATTTTTAGACTTTTTCTGTTCTAAATTTTGCCCGACATATATATTGGTTATGTATGAACAATGCTATGTGGGGGTGATTTCAGACATATATCTCCCAACACATCTCATTTTTATTGTAAAAACAACTAAATATGAGATTTTACGAATGTGCATCTCCGTAAAAACCCTTATCTTATAAAAAATAAGGCATGTCCCGATATGCATATCTGAAATATGCACTGATGATAAAATATTGTTTTCTAAGGTCCAAATTGATGTAAAACTTGTATAAATAAAGGGGTCTCTATTCCCATATTCTTTATCAAAACACAACACATCAGAATGAATACATATCCTATCTTTCATTTGTGTATTTCAACGGTGCAAATCCCCCACTTTAATTTAGGGTCTCAGAGGACATAACTCTCGTCGATCTGAAATTCAATTTAACACTCTCTTGCAATATCCAGACAATTGAAGAGTCGTCAAGCTCGAGTATCGTTCATCCTTGATTGACGTCGGGGGAAAATATGGCTTACCAAGATTGAACTGAAGACATATGAAGATTTTAAAGGTTACGTGGAGTACATTTTACCGCTGCTTATTGAATGGTACAATTGAAGTCGATGCGACGATTGCAAGATCAACCGAAGATATTTTAAAGATGTTGCAACGTCCTGAACCACCTTTTTGTAATGAAATATTATGTTAAATTTATGTTAAAGATTATCTATGTAATATTAAGTATTTTGATGTTAATTTGTGTTGTTTTTTCAACATTCTGCCATTGTTTTTATTTGTTTTTATTTGAACTAACATAGTATATTTCAGAGATATATCTCCATAAAATTCACTAATTTTGAATTAAGGGTTGTTACAGAGATACATCTCCGAACTCGCCCTAATGTTGATACAGAGATGCATCTCTGAAATAAATTTTGGTAAAATAAGAGTGACTCATCAATTTACTTTGATGAGTGTGTCAAAACGTTGCGTTCGAAGATGCATCTCTGAATTCTAGAAACAATTGTGACTTTTTATCGTAGTAGAATAGCACCCCATAGGATTTAGAGAGCAATTTCCTTCGAAGATTATTCTTGTTTACGAGACACATTGTTTGGTGTGGGGACTTTTTAAGAGATTCTTCGGAATGTTTAATCAAATTATATGCTTGAAAAATTGGTCACTATGATGCTAATAAACTACAAGGGCATGGTTCTATCGAGTAGTAAAAAATAGGGTTAATAGTGATTTATCCCTCTTAAATTATTTTTTTAAATATCCCTATAATTTTGAGGTACTCCTAAGCGTGTAAAAACCAGGGTAATAAATGAAAAAAAAAATTTACAGGGGTAATTTTTGTCATTTAAAGGGTAAAAAACTTAGAATTTTAATATTTCAAGGAAGTTTTTAATTTTTTTTAAAGGGAGTAAATCAAAACACGCCTATATTGCAGGAGTAAATCATTATTAACCATAAAAAATATCCTTCAACAAAGACTTGTTTATGATTACTACTTCTTATTTTTTTGTTTAGTTAAAAAATACTTAATTGATCGAAGCATTTCGATTTTTTATCTTTGCAATAAAATAGATTTTGGAATTATGATTCTTTACCAAGATAGAAAATATAGAATCAATTCTTCCCTTTGTTATGAGAATCAAACTTTTACTTAAATAATAGACATAATAATTTATATCTTCTTTCAAAATATATAAGCCTGTCTTGAACCGATGAATCACATATTTTCATGGTTGATTCATTGACAAGACTAGTTAAAAAAATCTATTTAAAAAAAATAGAAAACAATCTTAAGAGAATAAAAACTATTTTTTTTTTAATTTGATTCAATTTTCTAATTTGTATATCATATGTTAACTTTTTTCTTTTAGTTTATCGCTTGATATCTAATATTGTATCTATTTTATATAAACAATCATGAAATTCAACAAGCTTAAAGTTAAATTTTAAACCTCATAACAAATTATTAAAATTGAGATTTATAGGAAATTTATCTGTTGAATTGGATTAAGACCGACTCTTGCAACTAGCTATTGCAACTAGCTATAGAGGTATGACTGTCGTCATAGCTATTGTGAATTTCGTATTACCATGTAATAATCTCTAACTATTCTGAGTCACATGTTTGGAAAGTTAGAAGGTTAGAGATTGTGGAAAGCTTTGTAAATCCTGCTCACTATGTTTCTTAGTGTTTTGAAGTTGGAGGATCGAAAATACCGATTAGTAGAAAGAGTTTAAATGAGTGTATGTTTGTTTTGGGATAAACACATGTGAAAGGGTAATGTGAGACAAATGTGAATCTCCATTGTTGTACCTTCGCATTCTTCATTAATTGTATCTTGGGTCACCTCAAATTTAGAGGAGTCCGTCCAGAGTATGATTTTTTTCTCGAAACTGAGTTACCAAAGTGTTTGTTGTGTTTTTTACTGTTGTTGATTGTTCTTGCGCTATATTATGTTATTTGTGATTGTGAGACGGGTAATTTATTGTTTCGATTGCTTTGGTGTTCGTTTCTGCAGTGCCAAGAAACTATAATACTATCATTGGATATTCTTCACAATCTCAAGATTATAAAAATATACTCACACACGATCATATAGTAGATATGAAAATCATAATAAAAGACATAAGAAAATAAAGGAATAATAAATCTGAAAAACTGAATAGTTTTTAGAAAAGAGTATTATTAAGGGTTTCTATTCATAATTTTTTTTGTATTCTAATACTTCTCGATCATCACCCCCCCTTTAACTTCTTCCATTCATGCCTATTTGTAGCCTAAAACAAGGCATAATTGTGTTTTAGTAACATAAGTGATTAGAAATTAAACAAAATCTATTACTAGATAACTTTGCTGGAGTTGGGACGAGACGAGTGACGACTATGGTCATAGCAATGGCTACGAGAGGACTATAGTCTGCAAAGCCACATACGTGACCAAAAAAAAGTGGCAGAGGCGCTACAACCGTAGCAACGACTACGGGTAGACCGTAGTGCACTTTTCCTACTTTTCTTTGGTTTTGAGTTTCTAGATGCTCTTACGATAAAGACAAAAAAAATTAGTAAATGGTAGTAAAATAGAAATAAAATCATACTAAAAAATACTAAATTATTAATGGAATCAAGTCCTCAAGCATTGCTTGTTCTCAAGCATTTTCTTAGATACAAAGTATTAGGATCAACCATTCATAAAATAGAAGAACAAGAATATTAAGTGCATGTGTAAGTATTAGGAAATTTCAAAATTCAAGGGATCACAAACGTAAGTTATGATTTAAAGTCTTTAAAACTCCGGCAAGTCACAAGTTCTTTTTAAAAAAGTATTTCACATAATTTTTTTTTAAAGACAAAGTCTCATCATTAGCTTGACTATAAACCTATATTTCCTCCCTTTCTCTTGTGAATGAAATAATGAATTACTCCCTCCGTTTTTTATTATAAGTCGTTTTGAAAAAAAAATTGTATTTAAATATAAGTCACTTTACAATTCCAATGAATAATTAATGTTATTTTTCCTATTATATCCTTAAATATTTATTATTCTCTCTCCTTTCAATTATATAAATTTATCTTACACATGTTATTAATGAAGGATAATTTTGTAAAAACCTTCATCATTTTTCATTTCCATACAATAATTATTATTTTTCTTAATCTGTGTGAAAAGTCTAAAACGACTTATAATAAAAAACAGAGGGAGTAAAATTTTCTTCTTCTTAAAGTTAGAATATAATCGAAATTTGACTTGTTTTATTATTTGCTTGAGCATTTTTTTCTTCTTCTCTTTTTCTGTTTCTTTAAAAATTAATAAACTTTTAAGAAGAGAAATCGTGAAACCAAAATTTTCCTTGACTTATGCATATTGACTGGACTTGTGTATAGTACATTAATTAAAACCATAATATAATCAAATAGTTAAAAAAACATGTATTTTTAATTGGATGAACATTCTGGTACCCTATCCTCAACCAACCAAACAATATGATTTAATGCCACATCACTTTTTTAATTTAATTTATTTTAAAATAAATTTAAAATAACTTGCATTAAAAATATCAGTACATAACTTAAAAGTTTTAAAATTTGTTAATTATGTTGCAACAAACTGAAAACTTTTGGTTACAAAAAAGCAATTTTAAGACAATAAACAATCTAATTGTGTCTAAATGGTAAAACTTGAAACAGGGGCAGAGGTATATAGGGTATGTCTAGAACATCAGACTTTGTTAATATTATAGATAAAAAATTACAAAATTCATAAATGAATACAAGTATAAACTCATAATTTGAAGGGGACACAATTTTGATTTTTCTTCTTAGACTTTGTTTGAATTTATGGAATCGGAATGAGCAGAGTGGGATGAGATGAAATATAATCATATTCCATTGTTTGGATTATTTAAAATTGGATAGAGGGGATGAGAATGGAGTTATATTGATTTCATTCTATTTCATCACTTACCGCTATATTCCTTTCCCTCCAATTTGGACTGAATGAACAACTTGTCTTGTTTCGTCCTACAATTTCCAAAGAATGGAATGATATATTTGTTTTGATTTGCTCCATTATGCTCCATTCCACTCCGTCCTGTTCCATTCCGCTCCGTTCATTTCATAATATCCGAACATAACCTTAAGCAAGCAAGTTGCAACATGGGTCTCTAGTCAGTTATGAGTGTGTAAAGAAGGAGAGCAAGCATGAGAGCACCCAAAAGACTGAACAGAGTTTTCAACCCATTTGAAACAAAAATTATCGCCATTGATAGTTAGAAATACTGAGGGTTTTGCAATAGGATAAAATGAGGAGGAGGAGGAGGAAGAAGAAGGAGGAGGGAACATATCACTTTGTAACCTCTCTCTTTTTACGTTGCTATGTTTTCTTTGTTCATGTTGATTTTTATTTTCATAATAATGAAATATAAATAATACTTTCTTCCTATGCTCTTTATTTGACTCAGGTGGATGACAACAACTTTGATTGATTTCTATATCAACGTTGTAATTTTGAGTGTAAGTCTAACTTTATAATGAGGTGTCTTCATGGTACAACAATACAATACCAAAGCGATTACAATATAACTCAAATACGAATAAAGTACAAACACACGGATATTTAATGATAAGCAAATTATAAGAACACGGACAAACTATGTTACTTACATTCAAATTAGCAAAAACACGAACAAACTATATCACGTACACTCAAATTAGCAAAAACATCAAAACAAGTAAATGATACCATACGATAAAGTGACTGCACTTTCACACTACTACACCACAAGTCCATGATGAAGCCCCAATCCACCACCATTGTTTTACTTTCATTTGCAATGTAAGTGGTTTTGCTATTTTAGGGTTTC